>NC_056731.1:832801724-832836724 GCF_019279795.1 Protopterus annectens
TATGTGCCACAATGCGTAGCATAGCTTATACAAAAGTTAAAACTATTTATTGAAGATATCTGGTTTTAATTGATTCCTCCCTACATCATCACTGTCAAGTTGGTAGTCCATGCATGTGAACATGTTAAGCTATGCAGCGAGCTGCTCAAACACGAGTGCTGGAAACAAAAAAATCCTAAAAATAATAAGACACACCCCCTGATGTCATCAACATTCTCTGGGAATATCAACATAGTGTAGGAGCATACATGGATATGCAGGCACAGCTGCTCTTTTTAGCAATTCGGGAAATCAACTTTATTTGCATACATTGCTGACAGCATAGATACTATACAGTTCATAGTCATGTGAGCCTGGCAACAGCACTTATGCACCATTGTATGGACCTGATGCAAGGTCCTATAGTATATTTGTGAAAACCATATTAGAAATTAGTTTTTTTCTGTTAAGCATGTTTGAGCACTGCAGCACATAATGCAAACATGCTGAAATTATTAAAAAAGAATATTATTAATTTTACATATTCCCTTCCTTTTTCAGACATCCACGATGTACCTTTTGCACATATATGTATGTGATCTAACATTTTCTGGAGAGTTATGTCCATATCTGTGGACTTTTACATCCCTTCTAGCCATATAGACTCCTGTACGTGGAAAAATTCCGTGTACACTACAGACACTGACATGGAGTCTACACAGATGCCTTTTTGCTTATTGGATCACACCACCTGGGTCATTTGCATAAGATTCAACTGCTTCTGAGGTAATTTGCATTCTATAGAACTTTTCCTATTTTTGCATGCTTGCACACAGCTAAAGGACACTTACTGAATCTAAAATTGCTCAAGCTCAGGTATACACCAAAATAATTTTGTGCAAGCTTTACTGAATTCCTCCACAGTCTTTACAAAGAACAATTTCACATAACAGTGTAGTTATTCAGTGCAATCACAGAATTGAAGAATTAAATGTATTAGTGTGTCTTTAGTTTAGGAATGCATTTCTGTCTATGCATGATGAAAACTCAGAATGTATAGCATACTGAATTGGTTGAACACACTATTTAAAATAAACTATCTACAGCATTTATAAAACAATGTTATAGAAAAAGAGAAATAGAGAAAAAAGGGTTTTAAGGATATGATTTTGACGATGTGAGATATTGCCAGATACACAGGGAGAAGTTGGGCAGTGAATGTGTAACATATGCCAGAACAGCTAGCTGGAATTTAGTAAAAAATTATATCTTATTTGAATATCAAACTGATTGTACAGATGCTTGTGTTGAAAAAATGCATTTGTAAAGCTGCTTGTGTTAAAAATGTACCAACAGTGTGCCCTGCTGGTCAGAAAAAGAAATATACATGTATTATTGCATGGGAACCAGAAGTCATAGTACCAGATGTAGGTGATGTCATTCTGTAATCCATCACTAAAAATTATATTTTAATACTAAGTGACACTGAAGTCTCAGAGCACTCTGTTTTTGTAACCTATCAAAGAAGGATTTCTCACCTCCTTTATCTTGCCTTGCTCTAGTAAGTAATAAATGAATAATAATTCTTTAGATCAGTCAGAAAAATATAGTGAGATTAGTTAAGTATAAGTATTTTTTTTTTGTAGCTGTATGAACCTGTCCACCTGTATTATTTTTAATATTTCCTGTGGCTGAAACTCTGGTGTTTACTGTAAATTGATATTTAGCATTTTCATGGCCTTTAATTATTTATTATTAAATATATTAAAACTTTCCATTGGGGCTGATCCTTTAGAGAATATTTTAACTTTTGAGAGTACTTCTATCTATTGGAGACACTGTGGTCACTCCTGAAAGCCTGGCTCTTTGGCCAACATTACCATTTGTATTAATATTAATTTCACTGAGTATAATTGGGTACCTTTGCAAGAGCCTTAGATTAGCTAGCTTTGGGATGTCTGGTGGCAGTGTAACTACCTTACAGTCTGGGAAAAGGGGGGTATAGCTAGTACATCTGTGCCAGCCTTTCCCAGGCGTGTGTGTGTGTGTGTGTGTGTGTGTGTGTGTGTGTGTGTGTGTGTGTGTGTGTGTGTGTGTGTGCGTGTGTGTGTGTGTGTGTGTGTGTGTGTGTGTGTGTGTGTGTGTGTGTGTGTGTGTGTGTGTGTGTGTGTGTCAGTTACTTAGAGCAGAACACGAAGCACTGGTTTCACAGTGAGGGTGCTGGAGGACTTGGCTTGGACACTCAGCTGAGGAATCAACCCTACCGCTGTGCCAGTGGAGAGTCTTATTGGGGGGGGGGGCAGATAGAGAAACCCAGACCCTGACTGAGTTTGTTACCTGTGTGCTCTTAAGGGAAGCTGTGCTTGATGCAGAGAACTGCATCTGGAAATACTGGGTGTATCCATTTTTGTTCCAATTGAATGTGTCTCTCCAGTGTCAGTGGTGAGAATTCAGGCTCTTTGATTACTGGCTCAGAGTGGGGACCTCACATATTAGTGATCAACAGTGTAGATATTAATTGCACTTCAGTAGCCTGTAGGCAGTTGTCACTAAAGGTGTGTCCTCTCAGCAACCACAAGGCAAACATTCAGAGTTTCATTTCACAACAGTTTTATTATTTCTTTTTGTTAGTTTAGTTAGGGAAAGCAGGAAAAGATGTCAGCATATGATTATGGCAAGGTGACAAAGAACCAGTTGGGCCAAAGTGTGTAAAACCAAAGGACTGGTGCATGCTAATCTGACTAAAGAGAAAATTATTTCAACCCTAGTCGCAGCTCATATGAGCAACCAGGAGGATAACTAGTCTGGTGATGGGAATTTGCAGCCCTCAGCAACAGGACACTTCACCTTTTCCTCATAGGACTTAAACATTTGTCTGGAGTTAAAGAGACTTGAACTAGAGGCCAAACATTTGGAATTAGAATCTGCAGAGAGTCTGTGGCATTTGGAAGCTGAAGAAAAGGAGAAACAGATGGAATTAGAATCAGCAGAGAGACTAAAGTGTTTGGAGGCTGAAGAAAATGAGAAGCAGCATCAAAATGAAAGGGAGATGCTGACTCTTTGACAGGGGTAATGGGGAAGGGAATAAATCAAACCCCAGAAGCAATAAACTTCAGTAAATTTCTTCAACAATTTACAGGGGATGATAATTTTGATAGTTTTATTCATATATTTGAAAGAGTATGTAAACAGTATGATGTTGGCCAGGTGCTCTGGTAAAGCTGTAACTGCTATTTCTAAATTGTCTGATATTGATTGTTTAGATTATGATAAAGTCAAACATTCTTTACTAGAATGCTTTAAGTTAATACCTGAAGCTTACAGAAAAAAGTTTCATGAGAATAGACGCAAGGCATATGAAAGTGTGTGAGATTATATTGCTGAGTTAAGTACTTATTTTTATAGGTGGTGGAGTGGGTGTCAGGTCACCATTTTTGAAGGGCTGACAGACCTTTTGATGAGGAACAAGCCCTTAGCCCTTTGCCTGAGGACATGAGAATATGGTTGGCAGACCAGAAGTGCAACTCTACAGATGAGCTATGGAAAAATGGGATCTCTGCTTAGTAAGCAGGGCATCACTGCACAGGAAGGGGATACCCAGTGCTGCACATGGATATAAGGGAGCCCATGGTGGGCAGAATAAACCACACAAAAAAGTCCATGGTTAAATGTTTGAAATGTAACCAGTGGGGTCATGTATCATATAGATGTCCATGGAAGCAAGGTGGGGAAAAAAGGTGGGGGAACCAGCAAGTGGGAATAACAGTATGCCAGTGGTAAGTTTTCTGGAAACAACAGGGGTACCAAACTATGACCAGTGTTTATATCTGTTCTTAGTGGATGGAAAACAGGCCACCACTCAGAGAGGTACAGCCTCTGACATAACCATTGTGAAGCCTGCAGTGGTTAAAGAGGAGCAGTACTTGCTTGGGCAGTCAGAGCTTTAGGAGGGACCCAATTCCAAATGCCTTTGGTCAGGGTTCACCTTCACTTGGAGAGTGGAAAAGGAAGCAAGCAAGCAAGTAGGTGTGCTTGAGGATATCCCTGCAGACATCTTGATAGGGAATGATTTTGATAATGGAGTATCTTGTATGTATGCAGTTACATGCAGTCAGGCTTGGAGACAGGCATGTGGCTCTGGTAGCCTGGTGAGACCAAGACAGACCCCCCACACCTGAAGCCAGGGCTGGTGAGTTAGCTATTTCAGGGAGGGAACTACCCTGTAGCAGTGAGCCTGAAGGTGAGCCACAGCTGTTGGTAGGTACTGATGTTCCCTTGGACAGAGTGACTGCAAAGGCAGAGGTGAGTGATAGTATCCAGGCTGACAGTGAGGCAACACTGTCAGAGGATGCCATACTTCCTGTGGAAAGGGAGCTGGGAAGGGTCACAAAGATAGAGTTGAGGCAGGCTCAGCTCTCAGACCCTACACTGAGAAGTTTCAGGGAGGTAGCTAAGCAGGCACCTGATTATCAAGGAAAAGGGGAGTCTGTATACTGGAACAAAGGGTTACTGCAGAGACAGTGGACCCTGAGGGAGGGCTAGAGGGTGGCATAATGCAGCGGTTGCTAGTGCCTAGAGTCTACCGTCAGCACCTCTGGCCATAGCCCATTACAATCCTTTTGCAGGTCATATGGGCATAAAGCGTACCAAGAGCCAAATTATGCAGAACTTTTATTGGCCTGGGATTGCAAGGGCTGTAGCAGGATACTGCAGGACCTGTAAGCAGTGCCAAAAAGTAGGTAAAGTAGGAGACAAGTTCAATGCTCCTTTGATGCCTTTGTCTTTGATTAAGGATACATTTCAGAGGGTAGCAATGGATATTGTGAGGCCTCTTGTACCCCAAGTTTGGCAGGGAAGAAGTATATTCTTTTGGTAGTAGATTATGCTACTAGATACTCTAAGGTGGTGGTTCTGTCCTCCATCAAAGCAGATAAGGTTTTCAGCAGGGTAGGTTTCCAGAGTGAAACACTGACTAACAGAAGTGCCAATTTCATGTCAGACCTGCTGGCATCTCTGTGCAAGTGCTGTGGGATGAAGCACCTAAAGGCCACCCTCTATCATCCCCTGACTAATTGTCTTGTATAGAGGTTAAAGTCTACACTAAAGACCATGCTATGGGCATTTCCAGAGCAGTTTAAAAGAGATTGGGACAAATATTTGCCCCATCTGCTGTTTGCATACAGAGAGGTACCCCAGGAATCCACAGGTTTTTCACCCTTTGAGTTGTTGTATGGGCAGAGTTTGAGGGGGCCTTTAGATTTAATTCTTGATGAGTGGGAGGGTGAGTGTGAACCCCACAAGGAGTCTGTTATGGCATATGTCCTAAACCTCAGGAGAAGGGTTAGGGGGTTCATGGGCTTTGCCCAGGAGAATCTGGCAGGAGCCAAACAGCAGTAAATGATCCGGTATGACAGGAATGCTTGAGCCTGAGAGTATGCTGTGGGACAGGAGGTTATGGTTCTCATACCTGTCACACCCAAGAAGCTGCAGGCAGTTTGGGAGGGACCCGTCAAAGTGGTAAGGAAGGTCAGTGGTGTTAGCTACATTGTAAACCTGCTAGGCAGGAGGCAGGAGCACAAATTGTCCCAAGTTAACACGATGAAGCCTAACCATGACAGGGAAGCCCTTGTGTTAAGTATTTACAGTAGGAGCAGGAGGAGTCTGAGTGGGATCTATGGCTACATCGAGCCAGCCTACAAAATACCAAGTTACTAAGGTGGAGCCTAGGGTTGCAGTCATATGTCATGACAGTGCAGCACTGTAGTGGGGTTAGCAATGCCAATGCAGATGGGTTCTCAAGACAGGCTATGGGTTAATGTTTTCCTAGACAGGCTCCTTCCTCTCAAGCAATGGTTCTCGAGGGTCACTTTAGAAACTAGCTTGAATCTTCAAAGGGAAGAGAGATGTGATGATGTGAGTTATTGCCAGCTATGCCAGGAGATGTAGGGCAGTGGATGCATAACATATGCCAGCATATCTATCTGGAATTTTGTAAAGACTTATATGTCATTTGTATATAAAACTGATTTGTACAGAAGCTTGTGTTGAAAAATGTATTTGTAAATCTGCTTATGTTAAAATGTACCAACAGTGGGTTCTGACAGTATTGTAACTGATTATGTAGATGTTTTACCAGAGGATGCTGTAAGATAAGAGGTTAATCTCATCCCCAGCTAGCTTTTAGATAAATATCCTGAAATTAAATTACCTGTTTTAAGCCATAAATGCTGTATCTTACAGTTCTGATTCCAGCCAAAGACTAAACGTCTGTGTCAGAGAATGATTTATTAGCTCCTGTAGGAAGAGTGGAAGTGCTTTATGGTTTTATAGCTTCCAGATGCTTTAACACATATCTGTCTGAGTGTGTGGTAACACATACATGATAAATTGTAGTTCAGTTTCTAGCAATGGAGGTAGCATGGGAACAGAAGTCAGATGACCAGCTGTAAATTATGTCATTCTGTAATCTGGGACAAAAATGATATTTTAATACCAAACGAGAGAGAATTCTCATATCACTCTGTTTTTGGAACCTGACAAAGAATGACCCCCTCACCTACTTCATCTTGCCTCACTCTAGTAAGTGTCTGGGAATAGTAATTCTTTAGAACAGTCAGGAAAATATAGTGAGATTAGTTAAGTACTGTTTTTCTGTATCTGTGTGAATATATTTGTCTGTGTTATTTTAATATATACTGTGACTGAAACTCTGGTGTTTATTGTAAATAGATATCTAGCATTTTCATGTTCTTTTATTATTTTTTATTAAATATATTTAAACTTTTCATTGTGGTTGATCCTTTAGAGAATATTTTAACCTTTGAGAGTCTATTTGGTATCTATATGTCCACTCATGAAAGCCTTACTGCATTGGTCAAACAGTATAATTTGTATTAATATTAATTTCACTCAGTATAATTGGGTACCCTTGTAAGAGCCTTAGAGTAGCTGGCTTTGGAGTGTCTGGTGTCAGTAATTACCTTACAGCCTGGGCAGAAGGGGAGCATAGCTAGTAAATCTGTGCTAGCCTTTCCCAAGTGTGTGTGTGTGTGTGTGTGTGTGTGTGTGTGTGTGTGTGTGTGTGTGTGTGTGTACATCAAATCTCCAAGAGTGTGTGTGTCTCTGCTTGCAGCAGGGACACAAAGCACTGGTTTCACAGAGTGGGTGCTTATGGACTTGACTTGGAAACTTGGCTGAGGACTTAGCTCTACAGCTCTGCAGTGGGGAGTGTCATTGGGACCCTGGAGACAGAGAAAACTCCAAATTCTGGAATGAGTGTGTTCCCTGTGTGCTCTTAAGGGAAATTCTGCTTAATGCAGACAGCTGTATCTGGAAATACTGTTTGTTTGTTTGTTTGTTTGTGTCTTTCGGCTTTTTCCCGGTTAGGGGTCGCCACAGCGGAACTCCAGTCTGCTAATGATTGGCAGTAGATTTTTACGTGCTGGCTTGCCGGGCCTAACGCAGAACCTTCAATGAAGGAATGCCCATTCATGCATGTCGACACACAGAAGACGCTCTAACTGAGAACTGAATGGGCAACGTCTAACTGTGAGGCGACAATGCTACTGCAGCACCACCACCGCAGTCTTATGTATCCATTTTTATTCCAAGTGAATGTCCCTCTCCAGTGTCAGTGACGAGTGTTCAGGGTCCTTGATTACTGGCCCAGAGAGGGGACATTGCAGAGACCACAGAATTTTTAGGTTCCACTGTATAATTCTCATATAGCTTTATGTCAAAAAGATTGGAATTTCAGAATGTCGACTTTCACAAGGTTGAGACCATATGGTGAATGTTCTGATACACTGAAAATGACAAACATCAAACACATCACTTTTTTTGTTGGGGGTCAAGCTCCCTGCACCTCCTCCCACATTCCCTGGTAATTATATATGCCAATTCTGAGATCACAGAGGGAAAAGGGAAAATTCAATGATTCCCACTGTACTACAATCTCTGTACGAATAGTCTTCTTACCCTACTAACATTCGACATTTCAGAATGTCGACCATATGGATTCGACCTCATGAAAGTCAACATTCTGCCATATACACACACTCATGTACATTCTGGCATAGACAGGCATATGTATACTACTTCTGAGTCCCATTGTCTTAAGACATAAGAATGCTTTGACTATCTGTGAATGAACAGTTTGAAGTAACAGGTTTCATAGTGAAAGGATCCTGTCAATGGGAAGGCATGCTCTAAAGGATACTGTGCCCAGTGTGAATTCTATAAATGTCAGCATTTGGGAGGTCTATAGATAGAAATTTGCAGTATTCATTCAAATTCCTAGAGACTGGAAGACATGCAGAAGAGACTCCTAAATAGTGAACAACATGTTCTGTGTTGTATGAGCTAGGAGACAGTTGTCCATGTAATGAAACAACTTCACCTCTATGGTTCACTGTAACTGTGAACATGTATTTGGTGAACACATAAAAGCTAAGGTGAGTGAGACAGGCTGGAAATGTCTTGAACTGATAATGACTGGCTCTTAAAACACAGAAATTTCCTGGACTTCTTGACCATATTTATATCTAGTCTCTCATTGACAAGCATTAAAGAATGGATTGCTCCATGGCCATCTGAAATGTTTTTCCTGGGTTAAATTCACTTAGGCACTCAAACTGAATGTACACATGAGATTCTTTGTGTTCTTGGGAACTAGAAAACCTTGGATAATAACCTGTGTTCTTTTGATAGGATGGGATGTCCAGCAAAGGAAGAAAATGGAGCTGTGAAAGGATATGGCAGAGAATTGCATAGCATGTGGATATCACTGTCCCTCTTCTCTTGTCCTGTTTGGTGACCAATCATGCATGTAACTGAAAGGACAGATAACCCCCAACTGCCTCCAGAGCTGCAGGGAGAGATAATCAGTCAAAGTGGATGATGGGATGCCTATTGCTGAGTGTTCCAGCCTCTGAGCTGGCAAACATTCTGAAATTTATGACAGAAATGTGAATTCCTCCAAGAACTCTGACTACTCTGTTGTTGCTGTAGGCCATGTGGAAACCAGACCTGATGTAAGTTCTACTACATCTCAGAACAGATGTGTTGCAGAGTTTGGAATTTAATGCAAACACACATAAGGGTTTTGTACTCTTTATCCATGCTCTTTAGGTGATTTTTAACTGCTGAACCAGAATGCAGACCCACTGAGGGGGGAAATGATGAAGATTGCATTGATGTCTATTATAAAGTCTATCAGTTGCAGCCACACATAACAGCAAAGGGCTATGTTGACTCTTGTGGCCCTACCTGCATCATTTGTGGGACTATGAGAAAGTCACATAGTGAGCTTTGGAACAGATAACTTAGTTGCTATCTGTCGTTGCAATCTGAGTTTAAGCTGCCCATCTAGAAACTCATCCAATGATTGCTCATTTCATCAGCCAGTTTTGGCTGGAACCTAAGTATGTGTGAAAAATAGTTTAGCACCCTAAAGGAAAATGTGGAAGGCATGCAAACACACTTCCCAAACTTGTCCGTAGCTTTTGATTCCTTATCTGGGGGGCAGTCCTCAAGAGTCTGCAGTACAGAACATTTTCAAGGGCAGATAGAGAAACATTTGAAACAGGGTTGTGATCTTGATCTACCAGGTCCAATCTTAGGGAGGAAGGAAGATCTTACTTCATCCCTTTGGGACAACATCAGGGTCCCATGCAGATTTAACTACAAGCCATGTTATTTTTATTAATAGAGGTGACCATGGAGGAGGAGGAAGAAGAAGAAGAAGGTGGTTTGGGGGTCTTGAATGACTCTTGCAAGACTCTTTGCAGAAAGGTTGTGGATAATGTGGGCCATTCCCCTTTCTGCCCAATCATCTCAAGTACTTCATTACATTTGGGGGTTACTTGGGGATGGAGCTGAATCAGCACCCTATTTGTCTTCAATATCCAGGGAGTGGGACTCTTGGAGAAATTCAAAGTGCTTCCTCCTACACTTATTTTTTTTAGTAGACCTGAGAGGTAATAGATTTGAAGATCATAAAGAAGGCAGCACTAGTCCAGGTGCCTGGGACTAATTCCAGCCCCTGGGCTCTGCTGACTGAAATGGTGGATGGCTAAAGCACCAAACAATAAAATGCTGAGGCCTGTTTCATTATAAGAATAGTTATCGAGAGTGGCATGTGCAGAACTGTCTACATTGACTTTTGTTCATTTTAAAGATAATACCAGACTTTAGAAAGAGATTAGCCACAAGGACAGATGCCAGTGCTGAGGGAATCATTGTTAAAGCCACACAATTACTGCCTGATCTCAAAGAACAGGGTTGATGTATTCATTAATCTTTGGTGCAACACAGAGACCCTCAGCCCATAAAGATGGAAAGTCTGTCTTGCCAACACTGGCATCATCACCAACAAAACTGGAACAAAGACCAATGCTGACAGCTAACCCCCAAGCCCAAGAGACTCCTAGTAATGGTCATGATATTGAAAGCACTGCTGCCAAAAATGTCAACACCAAGGTCAGAGCTGACAGATAATTCAAACTCAAGGGCTGCTGTCCCAACAATGGGACCACAGCCAATGCTAACAAATCTATCATCACTGACATTAACCTCTGTTGGCTTGACTCTGGCCTCATTGGGACCAGCACCTGAATGTGTGTCACTGAGTAGAACTTAGTGTTTTGTCTGAAAATGTAAACAATGAATAACTACTTCTATCATTTTTTCATGATCATTCTTGTGGAGTAACATCTAAATGACTTTATTAGTGGTGTTCTTAAATGCAAACATCAATGCATCTCACATTTATATAGAGAAGAAACACTATAATCTCTAACCAGGTTGATACAGGAATTATCAAACAACAATTTGACATGAGTTTTAGAAGCACCAACAGAAGAATATGTTAAAGTCAATTATTCTTCCATTCGAGGATCCTGGAGAGGAAACTTTCAGCTTATCAGTTTTGTGCTTTTTCTTTTTGGTTTTATCTTTATGTTTGGAGGAACCATACCTAATAACTATGGGCATGGCCCTCTTAAGGTCAAAGGAAATAACCCCAAAGCAGCACTCAAGATTGCAGCTCTTTTGGGAATGGACACAGAGCTCTATTCCATTTTGAACAACCTATTCTTTCTGTCTTAACTTGCTTTTAGTGCAAATGATGAGCAAATTTCACATGCAGTAAAAAATGCTCTTCACCTAAACATTAAGCAAAAGACAGTGTTTGTTTTGGGACAGAAGATTATGCCCACATTTATATTTTCAAATGCTTCACTTTCCACAGTAAAAAACTGACCAAAAAATTAACAAATATCAAGCGATGGTAACACCAGCTGTGAAAAAAAAAACAGAAACAGACAGCAAAGCAGAGCAAAAAAAAAAAAAAAATATTAAGATATTTGAAACTGAAACGATGAGGCAAGAAAAATGCCAAGGCCTATGGAGGAGTAGCTAAAACCTGTAAACACTCCAAAAAAAGAGATAAAAATGAATTTGCCTGACCTGAAGTATTGATCAGAATAACTGGAAGATGCAATCAAAAAAAAAATAACTGAGATAAAGAATCAAATAGTAAACTTCTTCTCACAAATAAAATTAATGTTTATAAAAGTAGCCTGAGGCTGTTCTTCTGATGCAGTAGCTGGACATGCACAAAAAATATCTGGGGAGCAAGCTACTTTGGACACTGTTAGCAGTAAGGGGGGGGGGGGGGCTAGTCATCTAGGAAAGTTCCAGTTACTGAGCTGCCTAATATCTGACAGCCTTAATTCCGCTGTTGATGAGGATGGACCTCCTCATACCAGATCACCTTTGACAGACCTACATATAATGACTATGTTGATGTGATTAAGGTACTCAGATAAGTGATACACACAAAAAAGGACATGCCTTATTATCTGTAGTTATACATGATCTACAGATGATGTGCAACAGAAATTAACACATTCACTTAGCGTGGTGAAAGTGTGTTATGGCTCAGCCATCATCATATGCACATATATGACTGAGGGCATGCAGAATGCACACAGGAGTCTGGTACACACAGACACACACACGCACACAGACATGCACACATGTGCACACGTGCGCAAGCACACACACACACACACACACACACACACACACACACACAAACACACACATCAGAACACATATACAGTGTCAGTAGTATGACAGAAGTACTTACAGTGTACAGGAACTAGTGGGCTGGCAGATAAAACTGTAGAATGGCCACCATCAGTACTACCTACAACAGCCTGTAGAATTTTAATAGCAGCACATGACTCCCCTTGATAATACCACAGATACTCACACTATACCTGTTACTTTGTTATGGTAATGTGCCATGTCACATGTAGGTCATACAAGACCAACTGACTGACTTGACTATGATGTCATTGCCGCATAAGGTCATGATGCTGATGTTCAACACCATTTCAACCATCCTTTTCAGTTCATGCATGTTCTTTATGGCAGCAAATGAGCACTCTGTAGTTTGCTTAATCAACAGGCTGTCGGTCCCTAGGATCTGCTAAATGTCCACGGACAGGTCAGGTGCTATCTGTCACAAGTCACAAGAAATACTTACATGGATATTCCAGACTACCAAACACTGCACAATGTCTTGCTGAGGCTTTTCTTGCAGTTGTGAAAACTGCAAACATTAGATGTCCAGACCTTGCATGACTGCATTCTTTCCAAAAAAATGCATGTTTTTTACTAACAAAACAAAACCAAAATTCCTCAAGTATAATCAGGTCTTACTTATGTATAATTCAATGACCATCTGGAGGGATATCATCTATTTCACTAGGAGGGGTAAAAAAGATCCAGCGATGTCATAACCAGGATGAAGATGGCATGATGTTACAGGCAAACTATGTGTTAGATTCCTACAATTCCACCAACTCCAAAAATTCAGCTTATCACTGCAAATCTAAACTTTCTCAAACTTACCACAGCCCACAAACTTGTCTTCAAACCTTCCAGCTGCCCCGCTCTCTCCAACTCCTTAGCCCCCTACATTCCAACCCACTCACTCTGATCAGAAAATCAAAACCTCCTACTAATCTATAAACCTTCCTGACCCCCTGGGAATCGTCTGCTATCATACTCCATAGCCAAACTATGGAACTCCCACCCCTTCGAAATACCCCAAACCACACCAACTTCAAATTCCTCCTACACTCTTACCTATCCTCTAAGTGGATATGCCCTTGCTGTTCCCCCACTTGAAGCCCTCCACTGACATCCATTACTGCAATCCATAGTCTACTCCCCACCAACACCCTACCACCCTTTTATATCACTAACTCTACTGCAGAACTGTTATTCTACCCCCTTACTCCACTTCCATAAATTTTGTACTTCTGAAACAATCTTTTACTGTCAATGCTCTCCTCAATAACTAGCCTGAATGTCATACTGAATGCATATTTACTTCTCTGTACTCACTGGCATTCTCTTCCTACATGCTACCTACTCTCTACTGTATACATATTTTTTCTGTAAATCCATTTTCTGCCTTTATTTACTCCTTTATATATAGAAACCCTCAATTCTTCAAATGTTTAAATTAGTTACAGACACATTGTTGAATGTGTTATTTTATTCCACTGAAACCACTGTTACTCTGTAGTCATATGCATTCCAGTAACTATACTCTGTTCTACTCTTTGAATAATGTATGTATTATACTTGCTATCCATGTTTATTATTATCTATGAACTTTGTATTCTTCTGTTGTATTGCCAATGGAGCTTTTCTCCCCAGGCCTCCACTGAAAATGGGCTCTTCTCAGCCCAGTGGACTTCCCCGGTCATCAAACTGAAAATAAAAAAATAAATAAATAAAAATAAATTAACATTAAAACAACTACGGCTGGTGCAATGGTGCAGCTGTAGCATTGTCGCCTCACAGCAAGAAATTCTCTGGTTTGATTTTCAACTGGAGTGCCTTCTGTGAGGAGTTTGCATGTCATCCCTGCATTCGTGTTGGTTTTCTCCGGGTACTCCGGTTTCCTCCGATGCTACAAGACATGTGTCTGAAGTGTTTCTCCCTGAGGCTCTGCTGAAAATTGCCTTCATTCCAAGTTGGACTTTCCCGGTAAACAAATGTTAAATAAATAAATAAAAGTAATAGCCTACCGAAAACTCTATCTGAATAGCAAACATGGAGTGAATAGGTTTGAATTCCATTCTATCTGTCATGTATTCATAACCATTCCCTTCCCCTAGGTCATTAATCTATTATCTAGCCATGGTATTTTTCTGTCTTACAGACAACCAATTACCGCTACCTTATTCCTATATCTGGATAAACCAACCAAATGTCTTCATACAGGTTAGTATTCCTCATCCAGTCCTGATCAGATCCTAGAAACAAGTGGTGTCAGAAAAAGTAATCTTACATCTTGACTCCTGGGGTCAATTATGTGAGGAACAACTTGAACCTAGGAAATGGTAATCATCCCCATAACTTAATATTTTCTTCCCATTTCAGTTGATGGCTCAAAATTAAACACTGATGGATACAAACCAGCTTTGACAAGTTGATTTTGGTTGTATCTCATTAACTACAAGAGGTCATTATTATTGTCTATGTACATCCTTGTGTTTTTCGTTATTGCTTATATTTCATGGTGCCACCTTCTTACCTGCCATACTCAGGTGCCACCTTCTTACCTGCCACACTCAGGTGCCACTATCTTACCAGATACATATACTTCTCACCTTTCAACAAGTACGCTTATTTCAGAGCTGTTCATGTTCTGGGAGCAAACTAGTCTGTTTTAGACCCCAAACTTTGCAACTCCCTACTGGTCAGGACTAGGACAATGCTAGCACTACCAAGGTATGTAAAAGCTCACTAATTGTTTATCTAGACTAGTACTCTAGAGACCCTCTAAGAATACAGCCAAGTAGGTAAGAAAATTAACCTCAGAAAGCATTATATTGTGATTTTTCCCATACAATATAACTTGTTCTACTTTCTTGTTAATTTTTTTTAACTGTAAACTTTGTAAGTTTTTATGTTGCACTTTTGACAAACACTGCCAACATTAGTGTGCATTAATGGCTGATCTGCTTACATTTTATCTGAAGCTATTTTTCAACTTTATAACTAGGTTTTGGCTTTAAAAGTTCATCTATGATCAAGTCTATTGACCATCTCAAAATAGAAGGCAAGCACACAAACACTAGCACATACACACACGTAACGTAAAGATAAACACACACACACACATGCGTGCGTGCGCTCACACACAGACACACACACACACACACACACACACACACACACACACACACACACACACACACACACACCTCCCTATAAATGATTATATATGCTGTCATCACCTTCTAAAGTCATTGACACCACTACTATGGGAAAAAAAAAACATCAGTAACATACCCCAACAGAATCAACAGCCATCGGGTCAGGCTCTGTCAATGCATAGACTAAAATACATTCAGACAGCCCAATTTAGCACATTAAATGAAGAATAAAGTGGCATTGTATGATGAGCTTACATACTCCTCATACAACCAACCAAAACATACTATATTACACAAGCAACTGCACAAACTAAACTACTAAAAGGCAGTAGCTAATTTTGGACTTTGACACTAGACACATGCCCGTGCGCGCGCACACACACACACACACACACACACACACACACACACATGCACGCACACACACACACACACACACACACACACACACACACACACACACACACACACACACCAAAACACATATCACAATTATACGATAAGACAGTAGCTAATTGGAGAACTTCACCTACCATTGTAAAAGTATAAACATTGTTACCATGTACAATATATTAGTACTGAAATTATCCAGATTTTTGATGGAATGATATATGCAACAGCTGACAAAACACCTCAGGACCATATAAATGTGTGTGTGTGTGTGTGTGTGTGTGTGTGTGTGTGTGTGTGTATCTATCTGTCTATCTAGCTATCTGTTTGTCTACCTATCTATCTAGTGATAGATAAGTATAGATAGATAATATAGCTGTTTCAGTCTGGCAGTTAGTGCAGAGGACTAAAGCTCTGATTTGTTAGTGAGATGCTTACTGTGACAAAGATCATTTGCCTACTGTCTGACCTTGAGTAAGTCAATTAACCAGACAGTGGTTTGCAACAATTAGGAGTTTGGGCTAGGCTCCCTAATGGTCTATTCTGTCTCTCTACCTGTCCATCCATCCATCCATAACCCCTTTTTCCCATTTTATCTTTATACAGTACATATACATATAGAAAGAGAGAGAGACTATATATATATAGCAGGGCTAGATGCTACATTGCTATTTGACACTATACTTAGCACACTGATCAACAACCAGATGTACAATGGTCTGCATTAATAGTCTGGGGCTGCCCAAGTGCATAGCATGCATCCACAGACAGTGGCACTATGCAGATATGCAAATTAGGCCAGTGTAACATAGTTGAGTTGAATACAGAAATGTGAAGCAACTTCTATAATCACACTCTTTTTTACTAAATGTAAAATTTGTGCAAAGTTCGTCTTCTTGTGCATGCAAAGTATTTTGCAATATCATAAATTGTATGTGCCTTGGCATAACGCTGACTAGCCCAGCTGAGTGCAGTCACGCTTAAAGCATTATAGCAAAGCTGTGCACTGTGCGGCAGCTAAACTATTTATGTTTTTAAAGTAAAGGGGTTAGAACAGTTTCACATAGGGGTATCATTTTGTGGATACCCAGATGGTTTCATTAGAGAATAAAAAGTGGGTGACCGGAAAGTTTGAAAAAGGGTAGACAAACAAAGAAGGGAATGAATGCACAAGGAAAATATCAAGAGGGTTTGAACTGGAGGAGATGGGAGAGGATGGGCACTATGTTTTTGTCGGGGGATAGACAGCCTATTTTATAAAAGTTTTTTTTTTTTTTTTGCAAGAGGGTAGTGTGAGTAGGAAATAGGGAGGATGGCATAGTTGAAAAGGTAATGGAAGAAAGGCTGAGGAAGTCCCCACCGTGTACCCAGTCCACAGAGCCTCAAACACACTGCTAGATGGTGTTGCAGTGGAGGGCCCCGATGTTAAGGGGGTAGGGGCCTGTGTTGGTGTGGTGATCAGCACCAACTGGCGAACGCGTCTTCTACACTCTGAAGATATGCTTTGACTGTCATAATTCTTCTGTCCACTACCTCTCCCAGTAGGTCTTCAACTAAACCCCAAAGCCCTCATTCAGTGAGGCTTGCCAGGCTGCCACATACTGCAGTGCATGCAAGACTGGTGCCTCCACTCCAACCCTGCGAGGATGGCCCCAGATGGGCAGAGGGTGATCACTTCCTAGCCTGGGAGATACATGCCTGGTCTCCCCCTTAGGGATTTGAACCTGTATAAAATAAAAATGAAATGGGAGAGAAGCCAAACAACAAAGTAAAAAGAAATGCATAAGTAAAATAATAAATAAAAGAGAAAAAAAGTGTGAAGACAGAAAAAGCACAATAAATCTACACAGTAATGTTGTAATGCAAGGTTTGAAGTCAATAAACGACTGGGAAAAATATCTTTATTGAAGTACAGCTGTGTATGTGAAGTGATTATACAAAGTGTTTAAGTAACTTGGGTAAATGTGGAAGAGCAGTACTTAAGCATACTTGTAATGACCTGAAACAACAATTGATTTTTACTGTTGTAATGTTTTTTTTTCAATTCCATAATTGTCAAACACATTTTACAGTACAGTCATCAGTCATGAAAGAAATCATTCAACTACTGCAGTTAATCATGCTTAAAATGACAGTGTAACACATTTTCCTTGACCTATTACTGTCCTCCTTGGCTTTTCTTTCAGCTGCAAAGGTATAACAGAGTTGTTTGCAGGACTACCACTGAAATCAGTTTTAAAAGCATTGCTATACTACTGTTTATGCTACCCTGGGTTATGTGTAATGATTTCTACTATGGTAAGTTAAGTAATAAATATCGTATGGACACCTGGTGCTCGTGCTGGAAGATCCCACCAGTCTCTTGGCTCTTTCCTTTTCTTGTTGAGAATTGTACTGTATTGTATATCTTCCTCATCTGCAAGTAAGAGAGAGAAAGATAATCTTGTTTACTTGTATATAACTGTATTCCACATATACACGCCTTATATTCCCTGTAATCATTTTCATTTTTGTCTTATCTTGTCAGACTGTAACTACTGCATACCAGTGTGTATTATTAATATTCAGTAGTGCAATATTCTACTGCGTTTCGCTGAGTAATGAACAAGCATGAATGCCGGTCTGTGTTTTGTTTTAAGAAATTCATGTAACACTGTGTGGAAAACCTGAACTGCAAATACTGAAATGTGATAATTCAAGGAAATGTGAATTTTCTTTTCTGCAGAACTTTGTCTAATGTACAATAATGAAGTAAAACAGCTTGTTCTCTGAAAGCGTATTTGCTGCTTTTTTATTAAAGCAAAGGAACTTCCCACTCCCCTCCCCCAACAGTCAGTCTGACTAGGGTGTGGTGAGTGTCTTTTCAGCCATGTTGTACGTGAGGAAAGAAATACTTAGAACAATTAACATTCGCAATTATTTTACTTATACTTAGTACATCTCACAGAACCTGTCTTCTTATAATAATTAGAAAAGGCCTTACAACATTTTCAAAGCAATATCACACAATTCTTTACATCTGAAACTGCAAGTTTTATTTTATAACTATATTACATGCAGTCAGCATTACCATACCTGTCAACTTCTTACAGCAAGAAATCTAGACAAAGCATAAAATTAATTAAGATATCAATGTGGAACTTAGATCTTAGCAATGTGCAATAAACAGTCAAAATATGGAACATCCTATTTTTGCACTGCACAAACACATGCAATTTCCATGGGGCCTGGTTGAATTAGGCTTTCTGCCAAAATCATGAAGCTGATTTTTTAATCCCATTCATTACCACAGAAAACTACTCTATATGGCCAACATACTAGTGGCAACAATAATTTAAAGAAATAGTACACATCTTATAATCTCATTTCTTACACTAAAATAAAATATCATATATCAATAACATTTAAAAATACATTTAAGAAACTATTTTACAGAGGAGCAGTGCATTTACACAGTCCTTTGTAAGAGCAGCTGAATACTATAGCTCAATTTACTTGCCAATGGACATTATAAATAGCGCAGCATTAAATAATAATTTTCATTTACAACTGCTAGAAAGAGAGCCTATGAGATCAATTAAGTAGTCTATGAAATAAGGATATTTTAATTCCGCAACCCCAGTTAGTGCATAGGTTAATTCAAAGGTTAAGGAATTCCAGACAGATTGAATTAAATTAAATCCTGCTTGCAGTTGAAAGTCTAACAAAAGTAAATTACAGCCATGAAAATGGATTGCAAACTGCAAAGATACAAAGGTTCCGCTAGGTAAAATTGTGCAATACATTTTATGAAAATCTACAGATTTTATAGTGTCCTCTTAATGATATACTTATATGTTTTCATTATTTTGCACTCTGAGTTACAAAAGAAAAAGAAAAAAAAGTCATAGTCACCGAGTAACCACTTACCTCTGGAATTAAATAAGGAAAGCAGTTGTACCTCCACCACAGGTCCACAGATCCCTCAAATACTGTACAGAATGCATTCAGGCAGGATCAGAAAAAAAAGAAAGAAAAAAAAAATGAAATAGCAACAACCACACTACCACCACTAAAATCCAGCAAAGGGTAGCAGCAGTCAGCCCAGCAATAGTACACCATGACACAACCATCCCAATTGCGCTGTGTACAAAAGCAAATCAAACTTTTGAAGTATGGGACTGCAGATTTTTTGTCTTCAGATCAATGATGGTATCTTACATGCACAGCATAGCACAGCAGCATATCCTAAGATTCAAAAGTTGGTAATTTCAGTTAATTCTTCCTGGCCCACAATCAAAGAAGAACTTTCAATGGGATTGCTAGCAGTTAAGTCTCAGAGTACTGCAATACCCTTTTAGAATGTATTGCAGTGGTGCAAACTATAGAGACACACAATTGGATGAGTTCTATGCTTCCTAATTGGCTAGCTTTGTCTTAGGAGACTATTTGATTGGCTCATATAGCGTGATGCCAGTTGTCTGTATTGTGGTATATGAACTAATCAAAAACTGTAATGCAGAGCCACTGCTGTTCTATGCAGAACAGCGGAAAAGTGTTTTCCGATTATGTGAAATACGGAGCATTCTGCACAATCCAGAGCACCTGGCTGGTAAAGGGGAGACAAAGGCCCAAAATACAGACAGATTTTAAATATAGCTCTTATAAACTCATAAAGTTGCTTGAATAACAAGATTTGAGTTAGCATGCATTTTCTGAAGGATATAAAGTCTAAAACTCAAATGTATGCCATTGTTTAGTAACATCACTTCTCAGTGATTTGAAAACCACAAATTTCTTAAAGAAAAGACCAAAACTATGAGACATTTTGTGAAAATCTGGACAGTTGAAAGGTATGAGCATTACTGATATTTGAACATTTCTAATGCATTTATAGAGTAACCTGTACAAATTACTACTTTCATATTCTTTACTGACATTTTTTATTTATTACTGTAACCTCTTAACAGATAATTGTAGTATTTTCTCTCTGTCATGAACAGATGGATGTCTGATTACATGAAAGTTCATGCTGACATCTGCAGTTACTGAGACATGGTTCAAGGCCACTGACAGGATCCCTGCCGTGCAAGGCTACAATGCCTTCCACATATTCAGACCTCAAAATGAGCATGAAGGAACTAAAGGTGCATGTGTATCCATCTTCATTAAAACCAAATACACTTCTAGACTGGTCAAACAGAATGACTCTTTCGAACCACTCCATGTCCATTTAACTACTGGGAAAGTACTATACCCCATCATTGCTAACTATAAATCCCCCACCATGAACCAGGATAAGCAAACCACCTACCTCGATTTACTGGAATTCCTTGCCATGCAGCCCAACACCTTAGTCATGGGAGATTTTAACTATCCTTCCATAGACTGGGGGACATACACAAGCAAAAACATGCTCGCCTAGAGGACATTGTCAACACAAATGCTCTGGAACAGATAGTCTGCACCCCCATCAGGTGATCTAATGTTTTGGACATGGACATAGTACTCACCAACATGGGGGGCACTGTACCTCTCCATGCGTGATGCCCTCCTTGGTTAGTTCAGACCACAAATCAGTCTCATTTGAAGTAACTACTGAAAGTGACACCTTCACAAGAACAAAAAATTATAAAAAACTTTACCAAAGCTGACTACAGCCTACTAAGTGATGGTATAAAAAGCTTCATACTACCTGCAATCACAAACATCGGTGATCACTATGCAAATGTGTATGCAAGTGACCTGTACAAACACTTAAGCAACTGCATGAACTCTGGTGTACCTGACCAGATCAAAACCAAGTCTTCCTATAAAAACAAGCCAATGTGGAGGACTTCAGGTATAAACAGGTTACATAACAAGAGGAACAAACTGTTGTCCAAAAGCAAGAGTGATATCACTCTGCAGAGGAAAGGTTCCCTCCTAAGCCTAAACAAGAAAATCAGAAATCTTGTAAAGTCTTCAAAAACAAATTATGAAACTAAAATCACATCCCTAGCTAAGGATAATCATACAGCATTCTTTAACTACATCCAAAGTCTAAAAAGGAATGCCCAGCTATGTGCTGAACTGGTTGTAGATGGGATCACTCATATTACACTGAAAGATATTGCCAACCTGCTAGCTGACAGATTCAGAACAAACTTCACCCCCCCCCCCATCCCCACCGACAATATCTCAAAGCATACCTGACACCAGTCCTCTGCCTAGTATCTCTAGGGGACAGATTGTCCCTATGCTTGCCAAGGCCAAAAACATGGGTCAATGGGACCAGATAATATCCCAGGTTGTTTACTAAACAATCTAAAACAGGACCTAGTGGACCCACGTGGCATTCTCTTTAATCATAGCTTGACAACTGTGTATGTTCCTGCAGAATGGAGAACAGCAACAGTAATTTCCCTGCACAAAGGGTGGTCATCAACTGACCCTAGGAACTACAGATCCATAAGTGTTACCATCTCATCTCAAAGCCATGGAAAGAATTACCATGGACCTTATTAACACGGACATAGGTGACCTCCAAACTCTGGACCCAACTCATTTTGGCTTCATTGAGGGTAGATCATGCTTATTAAACCTGGTAGACTTCTTTAAGAATGTCATCAAAGCCATGGACGAAGGTAAGACAGTGCACACAGCCTATCTCGATCTTGCCAAGGCTTTTGACACAATCCCCCACTCTGGCATCATTGAGAAACTCTCCCAGCTGGGGATTAACCCATACGTTACTAGATGGGTAGAAAAACTGGCTCACTGGTAGGCCACCTTTGTCAAAATTGGTTACTGCACCTCCACCAGTATACCCATCACCAGTGGAATACCACAGGGGTCTGTGCTGGACTCCTTACTGTTTGGCATCTATTTTTCAAAAGTCTAGGTCAAAGTGGACAGCCTTGGGCTCACCAAGTTAACTGATGATTGCAAACTGAGAGCAATCATTGAGTCCCCTAACAATGTCAACATATTACAAGAAGGGCTAACACAAACAAATGATTGGTGCCAAAGCCAAGATCTAAAACTAAATGCAAAAAAAAAAAATAAATAAATGCATTATTATTCCCTTTGGCAAAATGGAATTCCCTGCAAATTACAATACTGACCACACCCTCCAAAGTTTCAACTCATTGGTGTGAAACATGGGAACACAGGTTGATAGCAATCTGAACTTCAACCACGAAGTTTCCACAGTGGTATGAAAAACATTCTACATAGTACACCTCATAAGCAAGGGTATAGCATCCAGGTTAAGAGATGTTATAACTCCACTCTACTCGATCCTCATCACACCACTAATAGAGTATAATGCAACATTCTGCTTGTATATCACCAGACACCTGCAGCTGGAGAGACTTCAGAGGTTTCTCACTATGAAAATACAGGGACTCCAACCCATGACCTATGTGGACAGGCTGAAAGCCTTGTCACTTTACTCTGTATCTTATAGGTTGCTGAGAGGCGACTTGTGCCTAGCCTATAGGGTAATTTCTGACCCTGCCTTAATGGAAATGCTGCACATCCACAAGTCAAATGGCACAAGAGTCACTTGCTCTGGGGATCTCAGCCTAGCCTATGATAGTAACAGAACATGCTGGAGAGACAGAAATGTCTCCCAGAGACTGCTGCTTCTCTGGAATAGACTTCCTATTCATGTAAGAAAGAGCTCCTCACTGACTCTATTCAATAGGAGACTGCAAATTTGCCCCTGCGGTGGCACTGATGTCTCACATGGACAAGGGTAGCTAGTGTTGATCACAGACCTGCTCTGTTCATAAATTATTTCTGTGAACTATCCAAAAAGACCAAATGGGGATACGTGGGATTAACATGGCTGGGATTATAAAGGGTCTAGAGCCCCTAGCCTAGTAACTTCCTATGAACCTACAAAATGGTATTTATTTCTTTTTTTAATGCATTTCAGAATGTCACCTCAAGTACGTATTTACAGGTTAAGACATCTGACTGTTGAAGTGCATGTACTTATACAGTTTTTTCTACACCCCTGCTGTATTTTATATATATAAGTGTATATATCTATATATTCAACTATACTATATATGGATTAAAAATTGGACTTAGTGTAGAACACTGGCCTTCTCACTTGACCCTGATCAACCCACTCAGCCAGCTGATCACTTTTACAAGTCATCATACCTGTGACATAACTTCTGATCGGAGTGGGTTATACCTGTCAGGGTTGACTGGTCATCACCCAACTCTTGTAAGATATCGATTTTTTTTTCCAAGTACTGGTACACATGCATGCCTGGATCTTCTACATGTATGAGTCATGCAGAAGGCAAAGCATGATTAAGGTCTCTTTCTCAGACCAGCCAGAAATGTGGCCTTGTGCCTTTGCAGGTGCTGCCATTGTTCAAAGAGCCAGAACCAGAATGAGGAAAGTATGAGGGCTGTATTAACCAGGGTTAGAACCACTCCCTGTTGGGTATGACATCACCTTGACCAAACCCTTTTTTACTGCCATGATCATTAGACTAGTTATTGATAACATTGACAACTTTGGTGTAACCAAAAATGCTTTGTCACATCCTGTTTTTTTCTTTTCTTTTGGGCGGCACAGTGGTGCAGTGGTTAACATTGTCACCTCACAGCAAGAGGTTCTCCGGTTCGATTTTCGGCTGGGGTGCCTTCTGTGTGGAGTTTGCATGGTCTCCCTGTGTTCGCGTGGGTTTTCTCCGGGTACTCCGGTTTCCTCCCACATTCCAAAGATATGCATCTGGAGCATTTCTCCCCGGGCCTCCGCTGAAAACAGGCTCTGTGGAACCTAGTCGGACTTTCCTGGTCAACAAATGATAAATAAATAATTAAATAAAAATTAAAGGGAAACACTTACTAGACCATACAATTACTAATTGATTATTTCTTTATCTAAATCAGTTAGGTGTTGCCAGTAATATTTCTTTGTAACATTTATATTTTTCTTATGTCTGACTTTAGCAGCATATGGTTTCATGCATTAAAGTGGAACCTATCACTTTTTATCTACATTTTATTTATTTATTTATTAATAGTCACTAGAGAAAGAAATGTCATTACTAATCTAGGACATTTGTATATGAGTGTGACATACAGACCTGGATGGCCAGGGATTAACCTTCGCATTCATTACAACCTGGCATTCATATGAATCCATTTTGAATTTTACCAGAATATCTCTCTGTTAGCTAGTTGTGGCCAAGCAGCATGTATTGTGAATTGCTTGGCATTGCTGCAGAGATTGGAAATGTCCACAGAGCATCCATGCCTTTTCAGACTTGTTTATGTAAAGTGTCATGAATGTTCACAATTGACGAAAATCCAGAATACGCCAATGTACTTTGTAACATGTTTGCATTATACTATGACTCATAGACATGCATATAAATGAGCCTAATTTGCACACTAAACATGCAAATTGGCCTGAATTTTTTTTCTGCAGGGATGAGCTGTGCCATACTGATTTGTGAGTAGCTGAGAGAGGTGGTAAATTACTTAGGATACCTCAGGCATCCAAGAGTAAGAAAAAGATTATAAAATAAGTAATAGTTATTAACAGGATGATTAACACTTCCTGTCATACTATTTTAAAAGACAATTGCAATCCATTTTGAACTATATTGTGCTTTTACATTGAATAAGCATTTAATTATGAGGAACTACTTGCAAGTTGTTTCACGTGCTTCTGTACATTGAAAATGTAATAACTGAACAGTGCATCATTGTTATTGTCCATGCAATTTAGACCTTGTTATTGAGCTTGACAACGATTACTGTACATAATACAGACGTACAGATGTCTAGTGACAGTGTTGTTTCACTAATGTCAGTGAGGGAAGAGTACTGGGCAACATACCTCTCAACTGTCCAGATTTTTGCAGAATGTCCAGATTTTTACCTCTTATTTTTGGTCTCCTCCTCATAAAATTTGTGGTTTTCTGTCAAACCATTGTAGATTGAAGTCAATAAATAATACTAAATAATGACAGATGGTTTGAGTTTCAGATTTCATATCTTTCAGAAAATACATAATGACACGAAATCTGCCAGTCTATCAACTTTCTAAGTTTATAGGAGCAATATTTAAAATCTGTCCCTATTTTTGGGCCATTGTCTAACCATTTTTTCTGGCTTTGTCAAGATTTTTGGTGCTGTGAGGTTGAGAGGTATGCTGGGCAATGACAGACAGGACTGCAGTTTTGTACTGAAAAATCTGAACTTGTGCTCTTTGAGGTCACATTTCTGTACTTGTGTTTGTGTCAGGAGTAGCAGGCTACTGATATCATGCAGACAGTATTGCGGCAAGTGTCTGGCAGTAGCCCTTTTTATTTATATATTTATTTTCCCTGTGTAGTACAGATTAAGAATAAGTGATCCAGGCTCAGACATGATAACTTTAGCTTTGAGGAAAATCATGTACTGCTGGCAGCACTTAGGATATACGGCAAACTGCTGTTTGATAAAGGCAGGCCCAGACAAGCTGAGAGGAGCAAAGCATGGCACCTAGTAGCTGTTGAAATCAATACAGGTGGAAGCAGAAACAGGTCTCTGTCACAGCGCACGAAAAGGGCAAATCATATGGAAGGACATGCTAGAAGCAAGGCCAGGCAGATTGCAATTTGCAGGACCACTATGGGGGGGTATCCTCCGATCTTATTAAGTTAACACCAGATGATGAATTCCTTTTGTCCATCCTGACTGTGATATGGAAGATGGTGCAACTGGAATAATCAAAGGTAGCATAAACACTGTTCCATCAAACCAAAGTCTGCAGCAGCATTTGTATTCATCTGGTCCTGAAGGTTAGTTTAAAAAAATACACATTTTAAATGTCTAACATTGAATGGTGATGAACAGTGCTGTAATTAAACACATCACAATTCATTATTATTAGGTCAGCCTTTTATATTAGCAGCTAATAAAAATGAAGAAAGACTCATGGTGTCCCAACCACCCTCTCCCATGTATGCATGCTATACTGTATGTTGTTAAATATTGTGATGATTTCATTTACAGAATCAGCATTAGAAGCAAACAATTCAACTGTACCAATAAATATGGATGAAGCCAATAGTAGAACAGGTGTGCTGCTGCTAACGTAATTGTATTTATGAGGCACCCTGAGGGAAGTGGCAGGCAGTCTCCCAGTGTAAATGACAGGTTCTCTCACCTCAAAACATGGTAGTAACTCTACAGAAAGTGACGCTGCATCACAAAGTCAAACACAGGCTGGCATTCCACTCACACTTGTACACAGGAGCAAACATGCGCTTCTACACCATTGTCTCCACATGCAGAAAAACAGTTTGAAGATGAAGGCAAGTAGTCTGAGGCCACATTTCCCACAGTGACAGCATTGCAAAGATGTGATAGGCACAGAAATTATTCTGAACTACCTCAGGAATCATATAAAGCGTTAGCAGCACAACAGGAAATGTGCTGTGACATAGTTAAGAGCGCAAACCAGTGCAACAGGGAGTCCACTAGAAATGGTTAGAATCCTAAAGGGTATGCATGAAAATTTCCTACAGTACTTTGAACTGACAGAGAGCACGGATAATGCCATGGTGTCACTGATGTGTACTATGGTTGCACATCAGATATCATTTGCAGCCTTCATTTGTACAGTGGTTTGGACATACCAGAATCAAGATTGACTCAGTTTTACCAGGGATAAGGAACAGGGGACTGTCCAGGCACATGAGGAAGATCACATAATATTAACACTGTCAGCACTCACAGTGAGCAATCCCACCACAATCCTCACAACCATGTCAAAGGTCATCTACATCTAGGAGAACCTCACTTTCCAGGTCAAGATCATTGTCAGGAAACACTGTTAGGTCACTGATAGAAGAATCACCTTCCTCCTCTAGATCACACCATCACACTAACTCACTTTACAGTTCTCATGGTAGACCATCATCCAGATCTGTTGCACCATCACCAGGCCTATGAATGGGAGATGTGTATGACCCATTTGATCTGGTGCTACTGTGACTTAACATTTCTTTATAAGTATGTCCATTTAATGTGTGTAATGAAACTAAAGGTTTAATTCGTGGGGAGGTGGGGTGGACATACATGCAAAGTTATCCCCTTTCCAGCTATTACTTTTACCATATTCTGAAAATTGCAACCCTGTACATTTGTGTTTAAATGCAATTGTGTTGTGGGAGGAAGGAAGTCTATGTACATATGTTAAGTACATACATACTTTACCATTGCACAAATAGAGAAAGGTTCTGACTTCATCAATATTTTACATGAAAGTAAGAAAGAAATCTGATGTGCAGTGCAACATAATTCTTTACAGATAAGTTGAAAATGAAATCTACATTTTTTACTGCTGACAGTACCACTTTGTATTGAATACTAAGTAAATAATTAAAATAAATTAGTTATTAAATATAGCATGTGCAACTGCTGACTTATTTGTTGATTTTCTGCCTTTCAGCATCACTGCACAAGAATCAGTGAGCACTCAGGCAAACAGCTAGCAATTAAAAAACTATTTTAATATAAGATAGAATGTCAGATGAACAGTGACAGCAGA
This sequence comes from Protopterus annectens, assembly GCF_019279795.1. Lineage (NCBI taxonomy): Eukaryota > Metazoa > Chordata > Ceratodontiformes > Protopteridae > Protopterus > Protopterus annectens. The sequence goes on from NC_056731.1 coordinate 832,829,874, forward strand.
CCATGCACCACACATAGTCCACAGGTATCACTGCATGCATCAGTTATGCTCTATGTGTTATTTAAAAAAAAATAAACACTAACCTAAATGTCCTGATCCATAGTTATGGATTAGATGATGCCTTTGAATCTGTACAGCCCCATGCCATACACGAGCCTGCTACATGGGGTCAGTTACTACTGCCAGCTGGTCATCATCAGTCATAGTGGGACTAGAACTGGGAGCTGCAGTGACAGCATGGGTCACTTCACCACCATACCAGCACATGATCATATTATGCAGAATGCAACAGGTAGTGAATATCCTACACACAGTAGCTGGGTCATACTGAAGGGCACCAGAATTGGCTCTTCATGAGGCCAACCACTCTCTCAATCACAACACAAGTTTGGGACAGAGATGTGTTACAGTTCTTCTCCGCAGTTTCAGATGAATTTCTCACTGGAGTCATGAGCCATAGCTCCAGTAGGTATCCGACTTCCACTTACATATAAAAAAAGAGATAGAAAAGGCAGGGGTGACAAAATAAAAAAAAAATAAAAGTTAATATACAGCAATTCCCTTTAACATTAACAACTACATACTTAAAAAACAGTTTCAGCTTACCAACAAGATGAACACTGGACATTCTACCATGCAGAAAGAGGTGGTAAAGTGAGCTAGTGTGTTGGTATACATTTATTTGTGCATTAGAGGAGTGTTCGAGTGTGCATTAATCAAAAGTACGTTTTCAAAATACGACTGAAAAAAATAAGTTTTAATCCATAATGAGGGAATCACAGCATACTTATGCGCATGTGCAATTCGCACACCTGAAATCGAGGAAGTGTGACTTCGCTGTACAAATAACATCATCATTGGAGGTGGCATAAGTAATTAAACATGAGTATGTGCTGATTTTTTGAGTGTCGCATATGTAAATGGTGAACTAAGTGACCAGAACATTTAGAGTCATGATTTGTGACCTTGTGGATTATACAACTGAGGGCACAACATTGCACTTTGGGTCATTGGTGGCAGTTATTAAGAAAGCTGTAAAGAATGCAGGTAAAAACATGTGGGTTGCACATTTATAAGCTGTACTGTACTATGACATGGTTTTTATTTGTACATATACCTCTGCTATTACAGGTTGATGAAGTCGGTGTTCAGGAGTACATGCCTGGCACAGTAAACAATGTATACACTACATTAAAAATGCAAAAAGGACGTGAGTTACTTGTGGTGGATGGCTACCAGTTTTATTTGGAAAAGTCTGTTGAGTTGAGAAAGTACTGGTGTTGTACATGGAAAACTAGCAGTAGATGTGAAAGGCATTGTGTAACAGAAAGCCATATTGATGGCTATACGTTATTAAAAAGTAAACTGCATTATCACATTCCAGATATGTTGCAAAGTGAGGTATTTAAAGTAAGGGATCATCTCAAAGAGCATGCTGAACACTCCACAAAGGACCCCTGCAAAATTGTCTCTGGAAGTGTTAGCCACAACCTCCACAGCTGTCATTAATGAATTACCCAATACAGCAGCCCTAAAGCTATTTCTCTTCTGGGCTTGGAATCTTCCTTCCTTGGCTCTTCCCACTCATTTCGCCCTGCGGGCTCACTCCTCTCCCGTACCCTGCCCCCAATTCCCACCCGCCCCCAGTACATCTACATTTATAGCTCTCTAGCCACTCCCACACAAACCCCTCCCATCAAACTAAGTCCCTCCCTCCCGATACACCTTATCACTATCCTACACCTATTGTCTTACACCAAACCACCACCCACTACTTGTATCACACTCCACCCTTCTATACCCCTGTGAATACACCCTCACACATTTCATTCTAATCCTCTCCTCTCAAACTTATTAACCATCTCTCTTCCTACACATCCCTCTCACTCAACTCACACTCTGTTTCCCACCATGCAAACAAAACCTGCCTGTGCTCTAATACCCTTATTTCTAAGCCTAATCCTCTTCTGCTTACTCTACCTTATTAGTCTCCCACAGCTTCAGCACTCCCCTCCCTTTCACACAACTGCGATTTACATTAAAAAAGACTTTCCCTTTACAACCCAAGCCTCTCCCCACCTCTACAAACATAATGAATATTTTCTATTTCAAAGGAAGCTCTCCCTTACTCCTAGTAAACCACTTCCCATACCCACCAAACTCGCCTCATTAGGTTCTAATATCTACACCTATGACCCATTAGAACATAGATACCTATCCATACTCTACTCAAAATTTATCACACTCCTCCTCCGTTCTGGAGATATAGACTCTAACCCAGGGTCCTCACACAACTCCACCTCTAAACCTCATACACATAGCTCTCCCCTGCACCACAAATCTCTTCTCCTTGCCACACTTAATGCCAGGATCCTTTGTAATAATACCTTCCTTTCAAGCCTGGATCTCTCATAACAAACCTGATATTATCTCTATCACAGAAACCTGGTTAAACCACACATAAAAGATACCGAAATTATGCTCCCTAACTATAAACTTATAAGAAGTGACAGACCTCAAAAGAAAGGTTTACTCTTCTCCTCCTCCTTAACAGTAACACCCTATACTAAGCTCATACCCTCATTTGACACTGCCAAGCTAACCCTCGCCCTTCTCAAAGTAAACAACAATAAAACTTTATGCATTGCCTCCCTGTACATTCCTCCTGGTAACAATATCCCTATACTGGAAAATATTCTTGCCTGGTTCACCTCCAACATAAACAGTGAGACAATAATCCTAGGCAATGTCAACATAAACTGGTCTTCCACTGACTCATCTACCCCTTCTCAAAGCATCAGCCTATATCAATTCATACAGCTAATCAAAACCCCTACTAGACCAAATAAAGATTACACCACAGGTAGCATCCTTGACTGGATACTAGTCTCCCACCCAAACCGAGTTTCTGATAGTGGTACTCTCGCAGACTCCCTTAGTGACCATCTCCCTGCCTACATACACCATTCCCCCTCCACCATCCTCTTTCAGCACAGACACATTACCACCCGCAACATGCAAAACTTCAACCCCCTAATTTTCTCTAATACCTTAAAACAGATAGACTGGAACCCTCTAAAGTCATTCCCTTTAAATGCTGCAGTCTCACATTTCAATAGAATTTTCACTGATATACTTAACCACTTCGCCCCCAGTAGAACCAAAAGACTCAGATCCAAAACAGCCCCCTGGCTAACTAAAGACACAAAACTACTTATGCATCACTGAGATAAAATCTGGAAATACTATCAAAAATGCAAAACTCCCAACTCTCTTGCCAAATACAAGCAACTGTGAAATCAAGTAAAAAAACAAATAGCCACTGACCACAAATCTTACTACCTTAAACTTCAAAATAATCATAAAACCAACCCCAGAAAATTTTGGAATAGTATTTCATCAATATTATCCCCAGGCAAAAAAGAGAACCCTTGCCCTGACTCAGACACACCAGACCTCCACCTAGCTGCCCAATTCAACTACTTTTTCATTGACTCCATAGGCAAACTCACCTCTTCTTTCCCTAACAACATCCCCCCAACTTAACTGATAACAAAAACCTAACATCCTTGAACCCTACGTCCTCCCCTTTTACTCTCAAATCCATTCCTACCCACACTATAAAAAAGCTCCTACAAAAGTTAAAACCTTACTCTAATGCCCCAGATGACATTCCATCCAACTTTCTCCAACTAGCTGCTGATGGCATAGCCCTTCCAATCAGCATCCTAATCAATCTCTCCATTCAGGAGTCCTATGTACCACACCTCTGGAAATAAGCCTTCATCATCTCCCTCCATAAAGGAGGTACAAACTGTTCAATCTCCAACTTTCGCCCTATTGCTATCCTATCCCCTATCTCTAAGATACTCAAAAAATGTATTCACTTCCAACTATTACCTTACCTACTGGACAACCAACTCCTAACTTCTACCCAACATGGGTTTAGACCAGGACATAGCACCACCACTGCCCTTCTTTCCTTCCTCAAAATCATTAACTCTGCTCATGACTCTGGGAACATAGTTTCTACGCTCCTCCTCGACTTATCCAAAGCTTTCGACACTGTCTCTCATGAGCTTCTACTTTCTAAACTCTCCCATCTTAATCTCTCCTCCTCGTCTATCAAATGGTTCTCCAGCTATCTCTCATCCAGGGAACAAGCTGTAAAATGGAACTACTGCACTTCCTCTTTCTTCACACCCAACAGGTGTACCCCAAGGCTCTATTTTGGGTCCTTTACTATTTAACATTTTCATCAATGATTTCCACCAAAAGATCCCCAATGCTAAACTGGTGCAACATGCAGATGATTCCATTATCATCTGCTCAGCCAAAACTCTTCCTTTACTAATAAACCTTACGCAAGAGGCCTTCTCCTCCACTCGGTCCTGGATGCTTGACAATCACCTAGCCCTAAATGCCTCCAAATCCAAGATAATGATCTTTACTCCTTCTAAACATACTGCTGTTGACAAAGCATCCTTCTCTATACTTTGCCAAAACAAAACATCTATTGAAATAGTTCCCCATACAAAACTTCTGGGCGTCCTTATCGATGACCAGCTAAAATTTGACATCCACCTACAAACCAATATTAAAAAGACTCATCAAAAACTTGGAATGCTTTATCGACACAAACGCTACCTTTGTCTTCTAGACAACTCCTATCTACCACCTACCTCCTACCCTCCCTTTTGTATGGAGCTCCACTACTCTCTAACCTCCAATCATCCCTAAAATCTAAACTTTCCTCATGCTATAACAAAATTTCAAAGTTTGCCACAGGATCCAAATCCTCTACTCACAATTGCAACTCCCTACATGCTCTAAATTGGTTGGAACTCCCAAGCTACATAAATTTCATTCAACTAACTACAGCACACAAGCTACTTTTTAAACCTTCTAACTGTCCATCTCTCCTCTTCCCTAAAACTTCATCAGCCACATAGAACACTTAGATCCACAAATCAGAACCTCTTAGAACTTTACAAGCCTTTACACGCAACTTCTACTATCATTCTCCCTTGTCAGATTATGGAACTAACTTCCCCCTTACATTAGAACCACCCCAAACCTATCATCCTTTAAAACCCTACTCCACTCTCACCTCTACTCCCTCTGGGAGTGCTTCTGTACCCATCCTACCTTTTTCCTGATACCTATCCCCATGCTATTCTACTCAAATCTCTGCCACAGCTTCAATTCATCTCTCTAAAATTCCTTTGCCTAAATACATGTAGTGTATTAAATGAACATAAATTTATTGTTTTTGCTAATATCTTATAAGTGATTGACTCAGCTCATACATTTCAAGATATGTAAAATCTTGTCTTGCTGTATATTGAATGTTAAATTGTTTGTTCTTATATGCTGTACTAGTACATTGTATATTGTCTTTCTGTCTGGAACTTTTCTCCTCGGGCCTCCATTGAAAACGGGCTACCTTGGCCCAATAGACTTTCCCGGTTAACAAACTGAAATAAATAAATAAAAATAAATAAAGCAAACTGTTAGTAGGTATAGATACAAATAAGAGGTAGAAAGGTTTAAGGATTTACGTTCACTGAAGGACTTAACACCAGACATGTTCCCTCTAAAGAGCGGTTCATTCATCATAAAGCACAGTGTCAACATGGTGCAAAACATGAATATAGTTGTCATTACCACTGCTGATAATTTATGAATGTTGTGCGCATCTGAGTGTGTACTTGCTGATGGTACTTTTCCAGTCAGTACGACAGAGTGCCGGCAGGTTTATAGTATTCATTGCGCTTTGGACTGCACTAACAGTAAGAAAGTTGTTCCAGTCATTTATGGTATATTACCTAGTAAAACAGAGGAATGTTAAGATATCTTTTGGGGTCTCATACTGGAATTGTGTGAACTGCATGATTTATAGCTATTGCCTAATATGGTTCTCACTGACTTTGAACGTGCGGCTGTTAATTCTATTAAAAAGCACTTACCAAACACATCTGCTAAGGGTTGTTGGTTCCATTTATGTCAGATTATCTGGTGGAATATCCAGAGACTGCATCTAGCATCAGAGTTTGCCAGCAACGTTGAGTTTGCTTTACTATGTAAGGAAATACCTGCATTGGCTTTTGTGACACCCACAGATATTAGAGATACATTAGCTGATATTGAGATTGACATGCCAGAAAGTGCCACACCACTTTGCACTTATTTTAAGGAAACATACATTTATTGAAGACCGTGACATTATGGGATGCGTGGTACAACTTCAGAGAGATTGCCACCTCTGTTTGATATTGCATTTTGGAATCAGCATGACACATGTGGAATGGGGTAGCCTCGTAGTCAAAATTCCATGGAAGAGTAGCATAGGAGACTATGTAGCTTAATGGGGAAAAAACATTGTATTTACTTGATGTTCTCCATGCCATACAGCTTGAGCAAAACCATGTGGAGGACCACAGAAGTAGACATCTCCTATGCCTACCTTCATCTCCTAAATGAAAGTGCTTAATGGATAAGGAAGCCGCCTTTGAGAAGCTATTGTGCAAGAGAAATGATTTTACACCCAGGGGATTTGTTAAATTAGTAGCACGGTATTGTTTATTTTAGGTTTAGCACTTGTCTAAGGTAATTTGGCGTTGATTTCTGCATATCTAAATGCTAACACTGTTTATGTGGTTTAGGTTAGTATGTCTGCACAGTTATCACATGGGAAAGACTTGATGTTTGACTTGGAACCAGCATATTACTTAAGGGTGCACAGTGGTAGTGTTGTAATGTTTCAGGAGGCACGGTTAACACATTTAGGTGGTGTTCATTGAAAAAGTTTGAAAAAAATATTCCACTATATGATTTCGAAATTTTATGTA
>NC_056731.1:832841724-832888917 GCF_019279795.1 Protopterus annectens
GGTCTACTAGCTCTGGACCCAGGTCAATTTGGGTTTATTAAATGCAAATCCTGCTTCCTGGATGTAGTGGGCTTCTTTGCACAAGACAGTGATGCTTCTGACTTTGGCCAATCAGTTCAAACTGCCTTTGATTTCATCTCACTTTCTGGTGTTACCAATAAGCTGAGAAAACTAAATGTGAACCCCAGTTTTACCTGCTTGATCACAAACTGGCTAAATGACAGATGTAATTTATCAGTGTGGGAGGCATGCTCTTTTAAAAAGAGTAGTTTCCAGAGGTATTCCTCAGGAATGGTTATAGGTCCACTTCTCTTTGGTATTTACTTCTCTGAAGTCAAGACTGACATCAAGAGAACATGGCTGATCAAGTTTCCAGATGATTGTAATCTTGGAGCTGTCACTAATGCCACATCAGACTTCCAGATTTTTCAAGCAGTGCATGGTGCTTTAACCACAGCCTAAAACCAAATGCCAAGAAATGCATCATTGTTTCCTTTGGTAAAGCTGGGCAGATATGCACATAATGGGTCTACCTGACAATGCCAAAAGCTGACAACGCCGACGATGAGAACACCGACACCAGAAGATCAAAAACTGAGATGACCAACGGATGAAAACCCAGATGCTGAGAACACCGACATGTGAAAAGGCTGTGTAAGCATGCGGTAGTGACGGACATTAGGGTTAGGGTGCGAGTAAAGTAAGTGTGCGATATTGACGGACTCTAGGGATAGGGGTGGGTTAAGTGAGTTAGGGTTAGGGCGCGGGTTAGGTGAGTGTGCGATAGTGACAGTCTTTAGGGTTAGGGGCAGGTTAAGTGAGTTAGGGTTAGGGCGCGGGTTAGGTGAGTGTGCGATAGTGACAGTCTTTAGGGTTAGGGGCGGGTTAAGTGAGTTAGGGTTAGGGCGCGGGTTAGGTGAGTGTGCAATAGTGACAGTCTTTAGGGTTAGGGGTGGGTTAAGTGAGTTAGGGTTAGGGTGCGGGTTAGGTGAGTGTGCGATAGTGACGGACCTTAGGGTTAGGGTTTGGGTTAAGGTTATAGATAGTTGTGTATGTAAGGTTTAGTGTGGGTTTGTAAGGATTTTGGTGTGCTTGTGTTGTGTGTGTGCTTTTTGGACAGGGGATTTGTTTTGTTTGTTGATTGTCGGGTTTGTGGTGTGTCGGGCATGTGAGGTTTCGTGTTTGTGACCTTTCGGTTATGTGGTGTCGGTGATTTCATTGTCGGTGTTGTAGTGCGTCAGTGTTGTCAGGTAGACCCCACATAACATATAGGTGACACCCCTTTGAAGGTTGACTCTATCATTACAGACCTTGCTACTTTCACTGACAATAAACTACTCTTTGATCACCATACATCCATTGTTGGTAAGAAATCCTTTTACTTAGCCAGATAAATCACTAGGGTATTTCATCACCCCTCTTTACTCTTCCTTCATCAGGCCCATAATAAATTATAATGGCTCCTTTGGTATATACTTGTCAAAGCATAAGACCCAGTTTGACAGACCACAGCATTTGCACACTACGATAATTAAGGAAATGTGTTCCATGAGCTACATAGACTGCCATAAAATGCTGTCTTTCTTTTCTGTTTCTTCCAAGCTCTTGGGAGGTGACCTCTGTCTAGCCTAAAGAACATTGAAGGATCCAATCCTATGCTATCCCCTCTACATCAGCAAAACTAATAAGCCCCTAAACACCCATTCAAGAGATCTTAACTTCCACTAAAACATAAATAGGACCTGCTGGTGAGATTGATATACATCCCACAAAAGCCTTCTTTTATGGAATAGATTTCCATTTGATATACAAAATAAAAGTAGCTCCCTGACCGTTTTAAGTGTAATCTGGATGGCTGGCTGGCTGGCTGGATGGATGGGCAATTGTGAATACATCCTGGGTCTGACCCTTCAAGCCCTTATAGAAAGGGGTCAAAGCTAGGTATAAATTAATCGTGGCAATGGATATCTACAGACTGAGATATTGTAGCTAGGCTACTGATGTACCTATAGATCAACAGCCTTGTTTTATCCTCTGAACATATGAGCTGGGAGATCTTAAAAGTTCAGTTTCTTGACTTCTTACAAAGTCACATGTAGAGTTCTCATGAATTTTAGCTCCTTTGTCGGGATAACATCTGTATCATAATTGCATAGCTTTTAGCAACTCAGGAATTTGTAGTTTCTTTTCTATGTCTGACCATCTTTTGGTTTGAATTACACATGACTTCGGGTATTTTGGAATTGTTTTCACCATCACTGAAATCTCCATCAGACCCCACTGTATCCCCAAAATCTGGCCTGTTTGTAGTTGCAGCAGTTCTCATGAAGCTCTGTCAAACTGATGTCTCAGCATGCCTTGCCTTAGTCCACACCTCACATTTTACGTACCATGGTTGGACTGTACACTCCAAAGGCTATTACACTTAGAAAATGAACTCCTTGTGTAGGCAGCCTCTTGGTGCTTACTTTTAAAATTATTATCAAGATTAGTTTTTTCATACAAGATTAAGTCTCCTGCAATAAAGCTTTTAAGTACATGCTGCATCTCAGTTGGTCTAGATGTATATATAGACATACGCTGTCAGGTAGAGTCTAGCTAGTCCCTAGCTAGTCCATTTTCTAAGTAGAATAATACCATATGGAGTGGACAGTATTTGGAAATGCTGGACTTTCTGATAGCAGTGATGCCCTCCACTACCTCAGAATGCCATTGGGTGGTCCATCTGAGGGTTTATTACTTCAGAAAATCCAAGCAAGTATGGGAATTCAGAAATGTAACATTCAGTCCTTACTTTCTACATTTAATGGAGAGAATTATCCAGATAGTGAAGTCTCTCATGAGAAGGAGCAGTACAAAAGTTACGAGGACTGTCATCTTACAATTTAGGAATGCTCCACTTATGGACTCAGTCTTTCAACAGCTTGGTTGTTAATGGATAGGAGGCTGAAAAGCAGATTGCCTATTTCATAGAGCTGTTGCTTGAAAACCAAGACACAATAAAGGAAAGATTGGAAAGAAAATAGTAGAGACAGAAGAACTCCTATAGCAGAAACTGCAAAAGGCTGCCAAATTTCTAGGCCAGAGAAAGTACATGTACACAGCATCCCTGGGAAAGTTTATACATTGAAGCTGAAGTAACTGGACAAGTAACTGAATCCAGTCTAGAATATGGTAAGCTGACTATGAAGAGCTGCAAACATTTGTACAAGACAGATGCCCTGAAATATAAGGAAGATGAACAAATTAGAATTGTCAGAAATAGTACTGTCACAAAAAATGAGACTATGCTAACTGTGATAGCCAAGATCTGTGAAAAGCAAAAATTGTCTCAAAAGGAAAATCACATGTCCACAGTGAACAGAAGAAAACAGACAGATATATTCTATCTTGTGCAACTTATAAACATAGGCATGGCATCTAGGTCCAAGGAGGTCACTATTCCACTGTCCACATCCAATAACTGAAATGTCCACAGAGCTTCTTCACTAAAAGAATACATGGTGTAAATAACATATCCCATGCAACCACCTCAAATACCTATCACTGTAGTTTGTCCCCTACAGGCTGCTGACGGGAGATCTATGCATGTCATATGAGATATCTTTGCACCTCACTTTGATGGACCTCCTGCATATGTGCAGAAAAAACAGAAACAGAATTACCAGTTCTAAAGACATAAATCTTGCCTGTGATACAAACAGGACCTGCTGGAGAGAAAGGTATGCATCCTAGAGATCTCCTTTCTCTGAAACAGGCTCCCCATCTGTGTTTAGCAGAGAGTTCCTCCATAACTCAATTCAAGTGTAACTTGAACAACTGGATAGGAACTAGAAATTCACCCCTGGTTTGGCACCTATGCCTCTAATGGACACAGGTAGCCAGTAAATGTTTCATTTCCAGGTCCCTGCTTGTAAATGTTTTATCTCCCAAGCCCCTGCTTACACTACCAAGCATATCAGAACTTGTCAAGATTCAAGATTCATGGTTAGGCTTAAAAAGGCCGCATTAGTCATTAGCCTAGTACACTCCCATGAACCTTTGAACTTATATGAATGGTTCAAGAGTTGATCATAATTCTAATGATGGAAAAGTTGCATTTATTGATGTGAACAAAATTTTGTTTGTTTTAAAAAGTCCATGACATACTTCTTTTAAATGATCAGTACATAGAATGTATATCTGCCTGTCTATATGTATGTATAAAATAAGAAGAAACAATGGAATGTGGCAGATATATAACTTTAGGTGCATTAGTGCTTACCCACAGCAGTCCACTTTACATGATACACATTCTTTCTTAAATGTATCCTGAATAAATACTTCTTAGTAGTTCTTCCATAATGTTTCTGTTATTTTCATATCATTCTGACAAACAGTCATATGTTCTAATAAACATGAGGATAGTTATGAGGACAACATGCAAATAGGTATGTGGGTAAAATATTTTAGTGATTCAGCACCTTTGTACAGTACAGGATAGCAATAATACTATAGGACAAAGTGTACAGAAGATGATACATTGGAAAATATCCACAATAGGGAGGAAATATATTTAGAGCAATGGAGAAGAGCTGCAGAAATTTGCATAAGACACATGTGTCGAAATTTAAGGAAGATGAGCAATCAAAATTGCCCAAACCAGTCTTATCACAAAAAACTGAGACTATGATAAATGTGATTTTCATGATTTTTGAAGGGGAAACAAAAGCCGTGGTCTAGCAAAAATTGTTTCAAAAGGAAAATCACATGTCTACAGTGAGTAGAAATAACCAGAGAGATATATGAATGGTTCAAGGATTAATCATGATTGTAACAACAGAAAGATGGCATTTATTGATGTGAATACATGATTTTGTTTGATTTAAAAGTCCTTAACATATTTCTTTTAAGTGACCAGGGTAACCAAATGCACAATTGTCACTACACAGAATGTATATCAGTGTATCTGCATGTGCATACATTTTAAGTAGAAGAATGGAATGTAGCAGATCTGTAACTTTAGTTGTGCTGATGCCTACCCACAGTGACCCACATGTCATATGATATACATTCTTTCTTAAAGTTAACCTGAATAAACACTTCATTGAAGCTCATCCGTAATGCCTCCATTATCAGCAGCTATAGCTGACAGGTTCAGCGCAAACTTCTCCCCCCCTCCCCACCAAAAGGGCAAATATCTATCCCAGCAGAGTGCTGCCCCCCTGACATCTCAGATGCTCAGGTAAGAGCCGCCCTCTCCAAAGCAAAAAACACAGCATCAATGGGACCAGACGGTGTCCCGGGCTGCATCCTACATGAACTCCAAGAAGAGCTAAACCCAAACATAAAGCTACTGTTCAATCTCAGCCTTACTACAGGATATGTGCCCAAAGAGTGGTGTACAGCAACAGTGGTCCCTCTCCATAAAGTCGGTGCCTCAACGGATCCTGGAAACTATCGCCCCATAAGCCTGACTAGCTTGGTCTGCAAAGCTATTGGGGACCTACAAACACTGGATCCTACCCAGTTCGGCTTTGTTAAGGGCAGATCCTGCCTCTTAAACCTGGTTGATTTCTTTGAAACAGTCACCAAGGCCATTGACGAGGGGAAGATGGTCCACACAGCCTACCTGGACCTCACAAAAGCCTTCGATACAATACCCCACTTGGGCATTATAGATAAGCTCAACAGCTTAAATATAAACCCCTATGTCACTAGATGGCTTGCAAACTGGCTCAAGGATAGAACCCACATGGTTAGAATTGCTGGAGCCATGTCAGACTCCAAACCAGTTACAAGTGGTGTCCCACAAGGCTCAGTCCTGGGACCTCTCTTGTTTGGTATATATTTCTCGGAGGTACAGGCCAACACGGAAGGACTGTGGCTGACCAAGTTCGTAGATGACTGCAAACTGGGCGCCATAATCGACTCACCAGCTGACACAAACATCCTCCAAAAGGGCCTCATAGAAACAGACAACTGGTGCCAGAGCCATGGCCTCAAGCTAAATGCCAAAAAGTGTATAGTCATCCCCTTTGGCAAAAACAAAGTGCCCACAAATTACCACATAGGTGGTAATCCATTAAGTACAGAAGAAGTAATTAGGGACCTGGGGACCCAAGTTGATAGCAATCTCTCATTTGACAACCACGTGGCCAAAGTGGTTAGAAAACATTTTATATAGCCCACCTAATCATGAAGGGATTCACATCTAGATCAGGGGACATCATCGTGCCTCTTTACTCATCCCTCATCAGGCCCATAATTGGGTACAATGCCCCTTTTGGGATGTACCTTACCAGACACCTGCAGCAACTGGAAAGACCCCAAAAGTACCTCACCAAGAGGATCAAAGGGCTCAAACAGATGCCATATGCTTCCCGGTTAAAGAAACTCCAGCTCTACTCAGTGGCATACCGCCTGTTCAGAGGCAATCTGTGCCTGACGTATAAAGCCATGTCCAACCCGGAATTAATGGACATGCTGCACCTCAGAAAATCCAAATCCCATCGAGCTCACGCTCGAGAGACTTGAACCTCAGCACTGAAATAAATAGGACATGCTGGAGGGACAGATTCATAACCCAGAGGCTCCCTTCACTCTGGAATAAAATCCCAGTCCAGGTTAGGCAGAGTCCCTCATTGACTCTCTTCAAGCGGAATCTTGATGAGTGGATGGGAGATCGTAGGTTTACCCCGGGTATCACTTCTGTGTCACTGTTAGACAGAGGCACAGTATACTAACCTCGAAAAAGGGCATAGCAAAATAAATTTAAAATGGGTGGCGAAAGCCAAACACATTCTGGCTAGGCTTATAAATGCCCTAGGGCAGATAGCCTAGTATGAACCTATGAACCTATGTTGTGCAGGGTCCTGGGTTCAAGACTTGCAAGGGCTGGTTATTTTCAAGTCTACTTTATTCTGTCAAAAGACGATTCCATCGAATATGAATCACGTGACACATAAATAGCAAAACGTGAATACATCGAACCAACGAAACCGCGAAATTTAAAACGTCGAATCGTCATAGTTGGCCCATCTGTGGTATAGCTTTGTAAGGTAAGTGTGCTATAGTTACGGAACCTAGGGCTAGGGTGTGGGTTAAGGTAAGTGCATATGTAAGTAATGTATTTAAGGTTTAGTGTAGGGTTCTGTTAAGTGTACGTGTGTGGAATTTTAGTTTTTTTGGGTATAGCTTTGTAGGGTAAGTGTGCGGTAGTTATGGACCTTAGGGTTAGGGAGGGGTTAAGGATAGTGCATAGTTAGTTGTGTATGTGGGGTTTAGTGTAGGGTTAGAAGTAGGGTTTTGCTGCTTTACTTTAGGGTTAGAAGTAGGGTTTTTGTTAGTGTAAATATGTGTTTTTGTTATTGTGTTTGGGTACGTAGTATGTTGCGGGCGGTGGGCTTGGCCAATTATGACTGTTCGACATTTTAAATTTCGTGGTTTCATTGGTTCGATGTATTCGTCATTCACTGTTTATGTGTCACATGATTCATATTTGATGGAATCGTCTTTCGACAGAATAAAGTAGACCAATTATTTTCTGGTGGGAGGTTGGCATAATGGATGAGGTGCTTACCTTAGAAACACAAGGGTTTAATTCTCATATGGGGTAATTGGCCCATGAGGGCAGTTAGCCTAGTACTAGTCTATGAATCTCATTCTCACAAACATTCTTAAGTTGCAAACCTCGTGAGGCAATGATGAGAGGATGACATGCAAATAGATGTGACTATTATTTATATTGATAACTTGTTTTAGTCATTCATTACCTTTGTACAGATTAGCAATAATACTATAGGACAAAACAGTGTATAGAGAGTGACACATCAGAATGGACCCACAGGGGAGGAGAAATACCTCCAGAGCAATGAAGAACTAATACCCAATGACTCACAGAGATGGGCTGTAACATGAGGTTTAGGGTGTGACATCCTAACAAGTTAAGACAAAATGGTAGACTAGTAGGCATGCCATTTGTACTTGTCACACTTAAAACAGGTTCATTAGTGAAATTCTCCACCAACCTCCTACTTTGTTATGAGCAAATGGAGACACTGCATTGTTCTCAAAAGAAAAAAGCATATATTCTGATATGTTAGTGAGCCATATGGTAATGGTAAGTATTCAATAACCTTATCCAGTCACTCTAAGATGTATGCTGTCACCACATCCCATGTGCCATCCAGGTAATATCTGCTACCTTGGCCACAAGAACAGCAAGGAATGATACTACAGGCCCCTCCTGTGTTGGCACCATCTCCTGTTCATCAGTGTGTTGTCACTGCACAAGTTAAACAGCCTTAGGGCCTCAGAATTAGTCAGGCACTTTAAAGAAAGCTGAGAGGGGACTTCCCTGCAAAGAAAGCACAGATGAAGGAATAAGAAAAGTCTTATTCATCTTTAATATTTATATTTATATTTCATATTTATATTCATATATTCATAAGTGAGAAAGCTGCATGCAGTTGGAAAGCATAGTGTGAAATGTCCCACGGAAAGCATAAAAATGCATTGGTTATTTCAATGTGTACGGCAATATATTAAATTTATTGATTGCTGTTTGCTAGCAATTATAATGTGCAATTTAATATGTATAAATAATTCCAAAAATAAAATTGATTTACAACCTATTGCATGGCAGCAGTTGAAACCGGGTCTATATTATAACATCGAAGTCTTACAACTTCGAATGTTATAATATCGAACCCAGTAGAGCAAACGCTGGAAATAGTGAAGCTGCAGAACACCAAATACTTTCCTAGGGAATGTATTCAGTGGGCCGTTTCTACAGCTTCGCTATTTCCTCGACTGTGGAGCGAAGGTTATGGACTGGGTTAAGGTAAGTGTGCAAACAAAGGTGAGTGTGCGATTGGGTGTGGGTTAGGTGAGTTAGGGTTAGGGCACAGGCCAGGTAAGTGTGCGATTGTGTGGATGTGAGTGTTAGGGTGGGGTAGGTGAGTTAGGGTTAGGGAGCAGGTAAGGTGAGTGTGCGATAGTGACGGACCTTAGGGTTAGGGTTGGGTTAAGATAAGTGGATAGCTAGTGGTGTATGTATGGTTTAGTGTAGGGTTTTGTGAAGTGTGCGTGTGTGGATTATTTATTTTGGTGTGCTTGTGTTGTGCGTATGTTTGTAGGAACAGCAATTTTTTTCCCTGGGAAAAAAAATGCTATTCTGACTGTTCGGTTTTCTGGTGTTTCGCTCTTCTGGGTTCGATATTATAACATTCAAAGTTGTAAGACTTTGATGTTATAATATAGACCCGTTGAAACCTTAGATGATGTTGGGGAAAACTGCATTGATATGTGCACTACACATTGTACATCTTGTGCAATAATCAGTGACATTTTTTAATTACACAAATAAGCATGTTTTTTCCTACTGCTGTAAATATCTCAATAACCAAGCAACCAGAAACAAATTTCTTGCTGACACTGAAAGTGCACATTTGTGTACTTCACTAATACAGTTTGAAAATCTAATGTCTTTAACTTTTACTTTTGTACCTTTCTTATTTCTTTTTTTTATAGAAGTATAAAAGAGCAGACATCTCTTAGTTTATCCAACAGTGTTTGGCTTCATCTCTTAGTTTATGTCATTTGTTCCTGTGTCGTGACACTAGCATGAATTTTCTGAATGGTATGAAGTGTGTAACTCAAATGACTGTCATTATTTTCTGACTTTAGTCTTTAATGAGTTGCCAATGATTTGCTAGAAAACCACAATTTTATGAAAAACAAACCAAAAATATGAAAAATCTGGACATTCTGTGAAAATCTGTACAGTTGAGAGCTTGCCAACTCTGTCTGTTTCTGGGAACTGACTGCAATATTAAAATACAGTTCACAAGCTCAGAATAGAAGTCTGAGCTATAGAAATCAAGAAATGAGAGTTAAAATGATGAAACCTTATTAAGAAGATGGTACACACTTCAGTTGGTACAAAAAGTCTGTAGTATGATGAATTGTCTCACATGTGGGCACTATTTTTTAAAGCACACTTAAGTGTTCAGAATTTTGCAGAATGATTTCTGGCTCATATTTTTGGTCTGCCACACATAAAATGTATACTTTTCTGACAAATAAATGAAGATTTAAGTCAATAAATAATAGCAGACACGAGTTTCAGACTTCATATCCTACAAAAATGCATGCTAATGCAAAACCTGTTACATTAGCAACTTCAAAGTTTGTAAAAGCAACAGATATTGTCTTTCCTGATTGTGGCCCTTTGTCCCCCCATTATTTGGCTTTGTCCAGAATTCTTATGCTAAGAGGTTGAGAGATATGTTTTAAGGGATATACTTGACAATGCACAGTTTGAGAATACATTGCTTGGGAGATTCAGAAAACAAAATTCATTAGAGGTATATGCAGAAAGCATCTTATAACCTGCTTTTATTACTTCAGGGGCATTTCATATCCTGATGAAGTAGCACAGAGAGTTCTGCATTCTACATTGTTTCCATTCTTGTATTTTCTTCCATTATGGACCTCTACATGCATCCGCGATGGTGCAGCGGTAGTGTTGTTGCCTCACAGCAAGAGGTTCTCCCGTTCGATTCTCGGCTGGTGTGCAGGGAGTGCCTTCTGTGTGGAGTCTGCATGTCCACGGTTGGGTGGGCGTTTGAAAGACATGTGTAAATGGGCGTGCCTTGGCTGAACGTCGAGCTGGCACCTTGGCGTTCGTGAAAATCTACTGCCAATCATTAGCAGACTGGAGTTCCGCTGTGGCGACCCCTAACCGGGAAAAGCTGAAAGACAGACAAACAACACAGACCTCTACATGCCAAAAGCACAAAGTGAGTAGTATATGTCTTTCTATATCAGTTCCTCTGCAAGTGCTACCACATTGTTGCTACAATTTGTTTCACCTATTTTAAAACCTCTGCTTATCTTTTTAAACCTTTACCTGTTCTGTAACAGCAGGAAAAATGCAGACATCACTTTAATTAGTATATATATATATATATATATATATATATATATATATATATATGTGTGTGTGTGTGTGTGTGTGTGTGTATACGCGCGTGTGTCTGTGTCAACATGCACTCATTGGAGGGAGGACATTGGAAGCCCCATTGTTATGCATTACCTATGTCAGCCACCAGGTAAAAGGAATAGGGCAGTTTTTAGAATAGGAGGAAACAGGAGAAAGCTACATCCCTTACCTTTGTGCATGGATGAAGTGGGACATTGGCAGCAGGGAATGCCCATCAGCCAGGGCTATATGGATAATGTCAACTTTGGGTCCTGATCAGGGAGAATTAGTTCAGCTCACTTGGCTAATGGGGTGAGTGCCCTAGCTGCAGTCAGTGCTAGGAGAATGGTTCCTAGGGACCTGAATCTGGACAGCATTGCCAGACTCATCTGGATGTAATGAGAAGCAGTACCTCCAGAGTGACCAAGTAGATGGTCTGGGCACAGGTGGGGGTACAAAAGCACCCTCATGGCTGCCTGAATGTTGGGCCTCTGTTGACAGCTCTTGCTCTGATGCTGAGTAAAATCCTGACAAAAGTGAAATGAATGGGAAATACCTGACTGGTGGGAGACTTAATAGTTGGCAGGCACAGAGGCAAAAACATAAAGAAAAAATTAAAATGTTGAGAAGCCCACTTAAAAGCTAAGTGTCTGTCAAACATAAATTCAGATAAGTATACATTTTCTCACATTCCCATGATCTTCTGCTGAATATTAACACATTGCTACAGGAAGGACTGCAATACCCTAGAGGTATGATCATTGTATATGATTATAAGTAACAGCAGCATGCAGGACTGAATGTAAACACATTGCTACAGGAAGCAATGCAGTACCCTAGAGGTATGAACATTGTATACGATTATAAGTAACAGCAGCATGCAGGACTGAATGTAAACACATTGCTACAGGAAGGACCGCAGTACCCTAGAGGTATGATCATTGTATAGGATTATAAGTAACAGCAGCATGCAAGACTGAATGTAAACACATTGCTACAGGAAGCAATGCAGTACCCTAGAGGTATGATCATTGTATAGAATTATAAGTAACAGCAGCATGCAGGACTGAATGTAAACACATTGCTACAGAAAGCAATGCAGTACCCTAGAGGTATGATCATTGTATAGGATTATAAGTAACAGCAGCATGCAGGACTGAATGTAAACACATTGCTACAGGAAGCAATGCAGTACCCTAGAGGTATGATCATTGGGTAGGATTATAAGTAACAGCAGCATGCAGGACTGAATGTAAACACATTGCTACAGGAAGCAATGCAGTACCCTAGAGGTATGATCATTGTATAGGATCATAAGTAACAGCAGCATGCAGGTGCTAATACTTTGTAGTAACAGAATGATTTCTTTCCATACAACTCTATAATACCGACACCTACTCCACTTAGGTACATGACTCTTCCATTTCACTCGATCCCTTTCTGATATTCTGCCTGTGTCTGGTCAGGTTACTCCACCAATGAAAACACTGCTCTTCATCTGGGATCACACCAGTAGCATGAGTCAGTCTGCTTTGGAATGAAACTGACATATCACAGCAAATAATGTCCGCTTGTCTATGGTTGAAAATATATCTACTGTCATGCTTCAGTGGGTTTACATAGAGTTCGATTTGCTACCCTTCCTATTTGGGTTTGTTTGTTCTGCCTTTTTCATAAAGTATGCTGAGTTACAGCTATATAATGCACCCTTCTATGTTGTGGGGTGGATGTGTACATGTCCTGTAGGTGAGGAAGAGTGTACATACCTCTTAAACTCTTAGAGCAAGAAATCTGGACAAAGCCATAAAGAATGGGGGAAAAAGGCCCAAAATAGGCAATTTTTTAAAATATTGCTTTTACAAACTTAGAAAGTTGATAGAATAACAGGTTTTGTGTTACCATGAATTTTCTGGTGGGGATGAAGTCTAAAACTCAAATGTCTGTCATTATTTTTCTGACTTCAACCCTCAGTGATTTTCCAGAAAACCACACATTTATGAGAAAGAGACCAGAAATATAAGGCAAAAATGTGCACAGTTGAGAGGTATGAAGAGTGATGAAGACGCTGACACTGTTAGCATATACCAGGATGTGATCTGGTTTTGGAGTGAATACTTGCAGGACCTATACAAAATGCCACCAATGTCAGTTATGCATATGTGCAGTGGGAGATACACATTACTGGCATTAATGGTACACTTAAAACTACACCTGCCCATCTGTTCATATCATGCAATCAGAAGTACTCATACCAGTGTGACTGCAGTAAAGTACATTTTGCATCATATTTTATTAAATTATCACCAATGCAATCAAACAACAGGTAACAGACAAAACATATGATGTATGGTAGCAGGTAGTACAGTGGTACGATGTTTAGCATTGATGACACCCAAAGCTTGGTTCGCCAATTTGGTTTATAGCTGTGTTGTCTTCTATCTGGAGTCTCAATGCCCTCATTGTGTCCATGTAACTTTTCAAAGGATATTCCACTTTCTTTGCCCATCTCACTGACATGCTGTAGGTAAACGTGTGACCCTCTAAGTTGCATGCAGGTGTATATGCCTTTTATAAATAAATGAATG
Organism: Protopterus annectens; assembly: GCF_019279795.1. Classification (NCBI taxonomy): domain Eukaryota; kingdom Metazoa; phylum Chordata; order Ceratodontiformes; family Protopteridae; genus Protopterus; species Protopterus annectens. The sequence goes on from NC_056731.1 coordinate 832,855,276, forward strand.
CATGTTATGCAATAGACTGATGTCCTAACCTGGACAGGTTTCTCTGCCTCGACTCTGCTGATACAGGGAGATACTCCATCTTTACCATGATCATAAACTTGATTATGTGGATAATTAGAGAATGACTTAATACATTACAATATTGTGAAATCACAATTAAAACATGGGTCTTGGATATAATGAATATCTAACACCAGGTAAATAATTGTGCCATGTATAATCTGATGTTATTAATAAGGAAAGGATACTCTTCATTAGCATATCCCCTTCCGATGTTCTCCAAGTTTCCTGCTAATCTGGGAGCAGTCTGCATGGTCTTGCTTGATAGCTGTCAGTAAACTTAAAGAACAGTTAGACCACTCTCTGAGACAGAGATTCCCTCTTCCATACCAGCTGCATGTAAGACTGTAGGTAACTAACAAATAGATTAAAAAGCATGCCTGGCTTTGTGACGCAGATGACCTGAGAAGTGACTGTGTCCCACGTGACTGAGGGTGACAAGTGTAAGAGGCATAGCTCTCTAGCCACCCTCATGAGGTGGGAGGGTTTATGTGTTCTCAGGGTGAGCTAGAGACTGTGATTTTCCAGTGGAGACCAAGAAAGCATCAGCTCATGTCATGCAGGTAAGCCTGAAGGGCAGGGCTTTTTGGAGAGAATATCCCTTACAGAAATGAGGGGACAGCATCAGCAGAGAGCCCACTGCTCATAAATCCCCAGTGTTCTGCTGGTGCATGCAGTTAGAATTAGGAAAAAAGACCAAAAATCCTCGGACACCTGGTGGCTATACGAATGATGGCTTCACCTGGTCAACCATCAAAAAAAAGAAATGTCTGACTGTTTTAGCAGGGGACTGATAATTAACAGGTAGCAAGGAAAGAGGATAAGAAAGCAGATTCCTTTTCTTGTGTTCTTCCTTATAAAAGATGGTATAATAGCTAGACATTCTACCTAAAGTAAAAGCCTGGTTATTATGTTAGATTTTTTTTTCTAGTTCTGGAGTATGGTACACCACTGGGGTTTGGAGACTTATGTGTTTTAGGCCAACTGGCTTTGATTTACTTACAGGTCTGACATATGGAAGAGATGAGAAGTGGGATTAGGCCATAAAATGCAAAATAAATAAATAAAATAAAATAAAATAAATACATTTCTGAGATGCCAATGACAGCGCAAAACACTGACATGGTTGCCTGCATGATGGCTCTTCAGACATGGTTGCCTGCATGATGGCTCTTCAGACAGTGTAATCCTGATGGGGGGCATGATTAATAAGGTGGCTGATTATAATGTGCTGCGACATGTATAAGGATATATATATATATTTGTGTTTAAGAGAATCATACAAAATGTAATGCCAACAACTCATTGTGAGGTAATCAGCTATGTATGCTGGATATATATATATAATGAATTGCGTATATTAGCTAATAATAAGCTAACCTTTAGGCTCTGTATACAGCATCTTGGTAATAAAACATACAAAGAGGGTCAATTTTATATTCAGTCTGGAACATTTCTCTTGTTGTGATACCACTGTTTGTATCAGCCATAAGACCATCCTACAAATATTTTGTGATTAATTAGACTGAAAGGGTTTAGAAGAGATCAACAAACTGAATAGCCAGTCTGAAACTTTGTGATTGTTTACAGAGGCAGAGGATGGTGAACCTGTTTTCTTTTTCCTACTGTAAAGTTAGAAGAAATCTTACTCTTTAATACTTTTGAGACAAATATGTATTTATTCATCATCATTGGCTAGGCAGCCAGTAATACCACTTGAAATCTGTGTGCATCTAAGTGGAGCATCATCAGAGGTCTTACAAATGGCAGCAACAGAATCAATTGCTTGGTGGTATGAATAGCCCCAATATGTAATGGTCTACCTGTTGTTGAAGAAATAAGTGCTATTTCTGTTAATCTGGACTAGGAGAAAGTACAGAATTTGTTAAGACTAGCTTTTATCTGGGAATCAAGAGGTGTGTATGTATGCAAGTAACTTCATCCTACACTTCAGAAGGCAAAACATCAAAAATGTGATGGTATGTTGGTGCATTCAATGAATATACCATTTGATCAACTATTTATCTGATCCAATAAGCTCTATATTTTATAACTGTAGGTGTACTGGGTCGTTCAGTTAAAGAGTAGTAGGGCCTAATCTTTCATTGTCCCTAATTCTTCCAATTACCTGAACCATTTTGTAAGTTTAATTATTATGGTGTTTGATATTAACTGAAACTAGATTATGAGTGTGGAAGCCCAGCCTCCCAGGATAGGCAATCCCATCTTTCCTGCCTGCACTGTAGTCAGGGTTTTATTCCTCTATGCCACCAATGCATGCCTGCTAGCCATAGTAAGTTCATTGAGGAGTCTGTCATTGAGGAATGGACCATACTGGAAAATTATCAGGGGTTGGTGGCTGGCATAATAATAAAGGTGTTTACCTCACAGACACAAGGCACAAGGTTTGATTCTCGCCTTTGAAAGGGAGATTGCCAAGGCTTAAAATGTCCCACAAGGGCAACTAGCCTAGTATATATGTATGAACCTATGTGTGTCATCAGAAAAAGCAGTATAAGTGCATCTGTGTATCCTGCTGAGACCTAAGTGTGTGTGTGTGTGTGTGTGTGTGTGTGTGTGTGTGTGTGTGTGTGTGTGTGTGTGTGTGTGTGTGTGTGTGTGTGCGCTCATGAGCATGGCTGTTTGCCTGTGTGCACTGTACAGGTGATGACACATTGGAGTACTGCTTGTGTGTACCCTATTACTGATGTGACTGAAGTAGAGGGAATATAGCAAACCAAATGGTTAGTGTACTCTGGTTCCTGTCTGGGAATTTAGACTGCACGTTTTACAATATATTACTTGTTGTAAAGGAATGCTTAAAACATCCATAGCCTGCAGTGGCATCAGTGACCAAGACAAAGCTTATGCAGCATACCTCTTGTTATGTCTGCTTTGACATACCAATGGCTAAAATCTCAAAGATCAACCCACTGCACACAATATCCCAAATGCTGAAAAATAATAAAAGCACAAATAGATAAATTTAATAACAGAAACTAAAATAATTATAAAGTAGCAATCTACACATCAGGGTACTAAACCATATTAATCTTTAAACAAGTTCATTATATCTCTGAGGTCACACAATCAGCTGTTATGACCAAACCCAAGCCATGCCTAAAAGTCCACCGCATGCATTACACAAGTGGAAGTGGGATTCCTACAATGGGGCCAGGTGTAGGATGCCCCCCCTCCTTTTGTAGAAGGAAGTAGTAGTCCACAAAAATCACAAAAAACGATAGGCCAAAGAAGAGCCATAAAGACGATAAAATGGACTATTGACGATAAGAAAGAAATTAAGTATTGTTACTATTATGCAAAAAGCCCAGAATTTCCAGACACAAGATATACAAAATGATTAAGAGAGAAAATAGAGGAAAGAAAAATACTTCCACAAGAAAAACTGTCAGAAGCTTCAAATAAAAATTTGTATTGATTAATACAACAGATTTTTGAAAAACAGTATATAGATTAAGAAACTTTGATCTGTTTGGAAAAAGAAGCACCTGAGGAAATGTGAAAATATAAACAACAAAACCTAGAGATTTTTGAAAAGTATAAAAAAGAAATATGGACATGCAAAAGAAAGAGAGATTTGATATGGTGCAATATTTATGAAAGGAGAAAGCCAAATTAATCAATATAAAGAAGGCAGCCCCAAAGATATTCAAAGAGAAATACAGCAAAGGCATCTGGATATGAAAAATTTCACAATAAAAAAATAAAGTCACAAAGAGGGAATGTAGAAAAGAAGATTAGTAAAGTAGAAGTTAAAAAAATAGAAGTTGAAGTTATGGAGTGCCTGCGAAGTGAAGGATTTGGTGTAGAAGGTCTAACACGGGTTACATCATAGCATGATGGATTGAGTCCCCGTAGTAAGAAGAAGCAGGAAGATCAGGAGACATCTGAAGAAGGAATATGAGCATGGGAAAGAAAAAGAGATTTAATATGGTGTAATATGTGTGCAAAGGAGAAAGCAAAACTAACCAATACAAAAAGAGCAGCACCAAAGATATTTGAAGAGAAACAAAGGAATCCAGACATGGAAAACTTTACAATACAAAAAATAAGAAGACAGAGAAACATAGAAAAGGAAATTAGTAATGAAGAAGTTAAAGAAATATAAAATGAAATTATGGAATACCTGTGAAGTGAAGGATTCAGTGTAGAAAATCTAATTCAGAAAGCACCACAACAGGATAGAGCAATGGATATCCAAATTAAGGGGAAACCAGTGGAACAGGAAGCAATTGGTCATGTGCCATATGAAGATATTTTGTAGCCTTCCACAGGAAGCCAGTATAATGTTCACTTGAAGCCAGACAGCAAGGGAAGGAACAGGAAACTGTGGAAACTCTGATGCAGTCAATGTTGAGGAGTGATAGGCCATTGAGTTCCCATATGGCAGAGCAACAGATGGCATAGGATGAAATTGAAGAGAATGTGCCACGGGAAGATGCTATAGAACTTTATATAGAGTGCCCTCAGGAAATGGAAGACAACAAATGTGCTCTCAGTTTAGAAGAAAATGAGCTAAGAGAAGAGTTGCTTGATTTAATACACATAGACATATTAAGATCAATAAAAGAAATAGACTACAGCAGGTCAATAAAACCTAAAAAGTCAGAAGTCTGATAAAACAAATGAACACAGTAATTAGGACTGTCCATAGAGATCCATGCAATATAACAGAAGTAAACAGGATATATTACTGTGCAGCTAAATTAATAACTGATAATGTTCTACCACAAGAACACAGGGTAATGAGGGAAAGGAAGGGGAGAAATTGAATACTATCATGGAAGTATCGAATAGAGAAAACTATAAAGCAATTAAGACAAAAAGTGCCACTGTTAGAAGAATATAAAAGAGGGAGCAGATTAGCAAAAATACTAAGAAAGATAGAAATGATAAAAGTAATGCACAGTATTCGAACAGAACAGGTTCTATCATGCACTATCACAAATATACCAAAAACCTCAGCACAAGTAGAAAAACTTAGAAGATATGCAGATAAATATAAAGGAAAAGTACAAAATAAGCAATTTTGTTGCTGCCCCCAAAACGTTTTATAGAGAATTGGGAAATAGGGTAAAAGGAATTGAAAGACCGCCACAAAAGAAGAAATAGATACATTTTGGAGGGGTACCTATGAAGATCCTGTGGAACATAACAAAGATGCTAAATGAATAGAAGAAGTAAAAGAAAGAATAAGACGTTTAAAGGTACAGGATATGAAATGACAGATTGAAACAAAGTTAGGAAAAGCCTCTAATTGGAATACCCCAGTCCCAATGCAGTACCTAACATTTGGTTAAAAGTATTAACATCTTTGCACGAAGATTTAGCCATGAGTAAGAACTATTTATAAGCACACCCTGAACAGACACCAACCTGACTAACAACAGGAAAACCAATGATCATACTTAATAGTGAACCTGCAATCTACCCTAAAAATTATAGACTAATAACTTGCTTTCCAATGATGTATAAACTATACACTGGAACTGATGCTGACAGAGTTTATAGCCATTTAGAAGAAAACTCAATCATGGCAGTAGAACAAAAGGGCAATAAAAGAAAGTCATAGGGAACATAGGATCATTTGTTGTTAAATAAAGACACAGTGGAGAAATGTAAAAATGAGAAGAATCTAACTATGGCATGGATTAACTACAAAAAAGCATTTGATAGTATCCCACATTCATGGATAAAAGAGTGCTTAAAATGTCTAAGACATACCCCATACTGATTGACTACATTACAGTGACCATGAAACAGTGGCAGTCAGCTTTGGAATTAAGCCATAATAAAGGACAAATTATTATCCCAGGGATAACAATTAAAAGGGGGATATTCCAGGGTGACTCTCTGTCACCGCTGCTATTCTGCCTTGCCCTTAACCCATTAAGCTGTCTACTTAATGGCTTAGGCCATGGCTATAATTTGGCTCCTAGAAAACAACAAAGTGTAAAGACTTCTCATCTTCTCTTTGTTGATGATTTAAAATGTATAGCTCATCGGATGAGGAACTGAAAGCACAGCTGCAAGTTATCAAAACTTTTTCAGATGATATAAGAATGTCATTTGGACTTGATAAATGTGCAAAAGCAACCTTTAAAGCAGGAAAACTGCAGCACCAGGAAAACATCAGTTTGGGACAAGAATGTAATATAAAAGAACTTGAGCAAGAAGGAACACGAACAAATGCAAATAAAACTTGGTAAGAAATACTTTAGAAGACTTAAATTAATCCTGAAAACAGCACTGATATCTAGGAACAAAATCCAAGCTATAAACCAGTTTGCTCTTCCTGTCCTAACTTACAGTTTTGGAGTGATTGACTGGCCCCAAAATGTGTTGGATAGATTAGATAGGAAAACAAGAAGGATGTTTCATGCTCACCAAATGATTTATAAAAATCACTGCATACCAAGATTATATATTCCCCGTTCTGAAGGAGGGATGGAAATCTTGAAACTGATTACATGTATAGATCTGCAATGGTGGGACTTGACAAATATCTGCTGATCTCACAAGACCCAAACATAGTGAAAGTTTTGAAACATGAGGAGAATAAATCTAAGATGACTTCTTTGCTTAATCTAGCAGAAGCATATCAGCGTCAAGCAGGAATGGAAATCAAACCAGAAGAAGATAAAAATCAGGCAGCAACTGAATGTGCCAAAAAAGAAAGAATATAAAGTGAAGGATCAAATGAAAAGGCAAAAAATGTGGAAAATGCATAAATATAGTTGCAAGTATAGAAAAATTCTAGAAGACCCTCATGTTGATCAGGAATGAATGCAGGAATGGTTAAGGAGAGATAAATTCAAAACAAGAGATGAAAGGTTCATATTGATGGCCCAAGATAGTGGGTTGTGTACATGTTGGTTTAAAAAGTCCATTGAACATGTGGGAGAAACAGACAAATGTAGGTTTTATAAAGCCAAACTGGAAACAGTCACACATCTCATAGCTGGTTGTGACATACTAATGGCAGAAGGACTGTATACTGAAAGGCATAACAATGTGGCAAGATTGTTGCACTGGGGATTATGCAAACACTATGGTACTGAAACGGCTGAAAATAACTGGAAACAAGCCACAAAGCATTATAGAAAATAATGAAGTTTTCATCACATGGGATCATCCATTACCAACAGTTCAAAGGATAGATGCTAGAAAACCAGATATAGTGGTCCATAGAAAGAAGACAAAAGTAGCATTGATCATTGAAATCGCCACACCCAATGACTATACTGTCTTGTGTACAGAGACACAAAGTCATAAAATATCAGGATTTGCAGGCAGAAACAAGAGTAATGTGGAAGAAAGATACCCAGACAGTCCCAATAATAGTAGGAGCAAAGGGTCTTAGAAAAAAGAATATACAATTGTAATTAGATACGTTACCAATACAATGTAACTCCATAGAATTGCAGGAGTCATTACTGGGCACATTGTGGGTGCTGCGAAGAGCACTTCTGGCTGACATCAAAGATTGAAATAATACTAATTTCATGAACTTTAATGATACTCTGACTTAGGAATGCTGTCCATTCCTGTCATGGTATTAGAAACCCAAAAGATTTGGAGACATTAAAAAAGTGAAAGCACTCTCACAACACCAAACTAATTACTCTAAATTAAACACTCTCATATAACTTTTCAGCACAACACAAAATGCTGTATCACAACAAACTCAAGTTATTTATCATTCATGAAAATTATATTTGTATTTGCAAACTTGCAGGAACTTGGTTTGGTCATATTCAGTTCTCCAACTCATTTTTCACGCAGTCATAAGAAAAGCTATGATGTACTGCATTGTGCCACTGAACATCATCAATATGCCACTGCTTATGGATGCTAGTGTCTCTGTATGACTTGTGTCATGGAAGTTACATCCTTGTCTGTGACTTCTGCTCATCATCACTGACCATCTCAGCACCTCTCTCATCAGTTTTAACTGATGCTACCTGCTATGTTCAAGCCAGTAGTGTGTGCATATCTATTTAGTATAGCACGGCATGACCAAGGAACATTCCGTGTGACACTGTTTGGCATAAATTATTCTGTTTGTTTGTTTGTCTTTTCGGCTTTTCCCGGTTAGGGGTTGCCACAGCAGAACTCCGGTCCGCTAATAATTGGCATTAGATTTTTATGGTGCCAAGTTGCCAGCCAGAAGCCCAACCTTCAGCGAAGGCATGCCCATTCACGCATGTCTTTCGGAGGCCACTCGACTCCAGGGAGGACATGCAGACTCCACACAGAAGGCACTCCAGCCGAGAATCGAACAGGAGAACCTCTTGCTATGAGGCACCAATGCTACCGCTGTACCACCACGGCTTGACGTTGCTCTGTGTCACATGAAATATCCATGCATGATGAACACCCTTTTAGCATGTCCAATATTTTCTCCACTACTGTACATCCCATCAGTGTTCCTTATTATCTCCATTCAGCACAACATTGTGTTATCAGTGTAGAAACATCATCAGCCAAAGTAAAAGTAAATAGCTGGCACCGTACACTGTACAACATCGAGGATTACAACTGGGTATCTGATCAGAACCAAGTTGATAATGTATGTTAAAAAAATGAATGTCAAGAAATTCACCTTGCAAGCTTTGCTTTGCTTCATTCCTGAAGTGAATCATGCCATTCATTTTGAGAACATACAGCCAATTAGCTATGATTAGAAAGAAATTATCATAATTCATTGTAGTACATAGTTACAGAGAGAGAGAGAAAGAAAGAAAGTTCAGGAATACGTTTTATAAGTTTCAAAGCTGTAACTTCATTAGTACTATCAAGCAATATTTTGTGGTACATGGAGCATTAGTGCAAGCTGTAATACACTGAGTGCTGCCTCACAAACAGTGGTCAGAAGCAAAGTGTATGTCTGATCATCTAACAGCCTTAAGAGCTGTTAATACCCTTTGTGCTGCCAAAAACTTTGGAAGAACAGTGTCTATTATAGTTTTTAAATGGCTGTTTCAGCATCTCAATGCTGTTCTTTGATGGCTACTGTTAATGCTCTAGTTCAAATTTAGAGTTTGGCAATACTGAAAGGTACATAATAAATTTTAAGCATCTGTCTTATGTCAGAAAGGTGGTTAGCAAAGTTGTTTTCTTCTCACTCTTTAAGCGTTGTCATGGTAATCCGTGTCGTACAAGAAGGTGATGATTATGTTTTAGATACACATAATGGTGGTGCAGTACAGGTCTTTAATCCTTTTGTGTCATGTCACATACCAGTCCAACTGACAAACCAGACACTCATTTTAGAAGGTTGTCTAGGAGAAAACTCAAAAAGTGATTACTGACTGAGTTATTATATTAACATATGGTAATTAGACAAATTAAAAATGTCTTTGTATTTTTTCCATACTGTGGGATGCTAGTAAAATATTTAAATTAAACACCATAGAACAGTTAGGTTAATTTCTTCAACAACTGACACTAGGCTTGATTGTTTTTTTGTCTAGTAGACATTAGGCATTGGTATTACTATTAAGTTTCCATTACTTAAAATTGTATTATTACTGAGTTTTGCAACCAAAAGGATTTTACTTGAGCATTGGGATAAGGAGATTCCAGTGGATACTGAATTCCCTCTGTTAGATCGGTGTAATTATTTTAATTAGTATTATCAATGCGAAACATTGGAGTAATGGAATGTTTTTCCATCTGGAGTAGAACGGTAGAGAAAGAGGGAGGTTTATTCTTGTATCTGTCAATTTTTGGTTATTGTTATATAACTGTATATCTACATAGTTGGGTTAAATCAATTCAAATAAAGAAATAAAGAGACAACTGATGGTGAGATATGGACACTAGGCCTAAAGCCATGCTGCCTTACACAGACATTGGTGATCATATCATCTGCAATGCATATTACTCGACAGGTCAAGGAACATTACCCCTTTTTGTTAACGTATGCCATTCCCTGTGGGCTCACTGCTGCTTTGATAGTCATGTTTGCACTGTCAGTGTTACTGAGTATTAATTTCAACTCTGCACTCTAGGAAAAAGTTTTGTGATGATACTGGATAGTATCAGACAAATATATGCACATTCCTTCTTCATCATCTCAATACACTCTCTTATCAAATATGACCAAAATACCTCACCCAAGATCTCAGACATCAATAGTAATAGCACAAACATCTTCTCCTTAAAACCTGTTCCAACTCACACCATAAACAAACTTCTTAAAAAAACTCAGACCCAACAGCCTAGCCGCTGACAATCTCCCATCAGAATTCCTCAAAATTGCCATAGAAGCCATCGCATACCCCATATCTATCCTCATTAACCTCTCTATCACCAAAAACTGCATCCTCCTAATCTGGAAAATCTCCTACATCACTCCCCTACATTAAAATGGAAACTCTACAGAACTGACTAACTACCGACCCATCATCATCCTTTCCCCTCTCCCCAAAATACTTCTAAATCACTTTCTATTAAACAACCTCCTCTCTCACACACAACATGGTTTTTGTCCCCACCATAGCACCACAACAGCCCTCCTCAGTTTCATCAGACTGTAAATCACCACAAAAAAACAAAACAGACTTGTCTCAATCATCTTTCTAGACCTCTCCAATGCTTTTGACATGGTTTAACACCAGAAACTAGTGTCAGAGCTAGCCACCTATAACTTTAGCCATTCCACTCTAGCATGGTTCCACAGCTACCTAGCCAAATGTCAACAAGCTGTTAGGTGGGAACAGCTATCATCTCTACTCCCTGTTAACATAGGAGTCCCAAAGGATTCCATATTAGGCCCCCCTACTCTTCAACATATTCACTGACCAACTTCAGAAATCCACCCCACTCGCCTCATTTATTCAATACACAGATGACTCTACCCTCGTATGGAATGCATCCTCCCTCACACAGCTACAGGACATCACACAATAATCCTTCTCCGAAGTAGAGTGTTGGCTAGATAAAGTTAACCTTATTCTGGACCCAAACAAGACCAAGCTAATGTTTTTCTTCCCACCAAATCAGCCAAACCCCCAACCTCTTTTCACATACATTCCTCGAATAACACCACCATAACTGCCACCTCCCAAACCAAGCTACTAGGTGTAACAAGCATACCTCTCAACCTCCAGATCAGAGAATCAGGGACAAAGGATCTTAAAATCAGGGACATTCAGTGACACCTCATTAACATAAGATATGCATATTTAAATAAGTGCATTAATGGGCACGCCCACCATTCATTCAATTACACAAACACAGGGCATCATTTTAAGAATTTTTTATTAGAGAATTATATACATTGACACGTCAAAATAGAGGATTATTCATATTTTTCATAAAAACTGTATAAAATTAAAGTCAGACATGTTCAGCCCCCCCCCCCACAAATACCCTTAAAAAAACGGTGCTTATATGGAACAGAAGCAATACATGGAATAAGGCAAGTACATTCAGACTACTGATTCAACTTCAGCATCTTGGCAGGCAGCGTACGTTTCTGCAGCTGATGCCGTGGAGGAATGTTCATTGTTGTAAGCCGCTGTTGCTTTCCTTGCTGCTTCCAGCATGTCCGTTGGATGTTTTACACTGTAGCAGTCATTGTCCTCATTCATCTTTATTGCTAATAAAGAGTTTAATGTTTTTGGGCCAAGTGTCGTTTTTACTTTGTGAACCATGCTGAATTCCTGTTCTGCTTCACTGTTTGAGTGTGGCAAACAGAGAACACTTCTCATTAGCTTTGGAAAAGTTGGGAGGTCTTGTACTGGAGGGCTCCCAAGTACCATCGACCAGTACTTTAAAATATTAGATGTGTCACATCCATATGACCAGTCAGTCATCTGATATACTGAAAACTCATCTATCAGTTTGCATCGCTCCACTCATGAGCTACAAAAACCAAGACAAGTGCCAATATCTGCTATCACAGTTGAAGAAAGCTGCAGTTTCATAGCTGGATCCAATAAACTGGCCATGTTCTGCAGCAGGGGATCTTTTGCAGGGAATGCTTTTTCATTTTTAATAGCACTGCAGAGTAAAACTGTTTGGCTCTCTTGAATAGTTTCTGCTCTACTGCAGTACCCCTGATGTCATCCAAATATGTTTCAGCATCAGGACCAATATGAATTTCACCATCTTCTAAAATGTTGTCCTGCACTTCAAGAATTGCTTCAATACTACATATATTACCCAAAAACTGCCTTGCAATTGGTGATTTCAGTGCCCTACTGTTATATGCCTGCAGTACTTTGTGGATCTCATTATGCAATATGAGCAATTTGTTTTCCCTGCTTTGCATTAGCATATTGAAGTTATGCAGTGGTTCAATGGCATACTGCAGGAAGAAGAATGCCAGCTTGATGTCATGACTCTGCAGTCTGTCAGCTATTAGATCCACTTTAACAGATTGTGGTTCATATGACAAGAAGTATGATCTCAGGGCTGGCCACAAGGCAAGCTTTCTTTTTATGACTTTTGCCAAACTCAGCTATCTAGTGGAGGCATACCTGATAATTTTGAGAGGTTCAATATCCACAAACAGTGCAAATTCCTTCAGCTTCTGCTGACGCTGTGCACTGCTGGAAAAGTGACAATAAATATCAATTCCTCCACAGGCACAGCCATTGCCTTTACACCAGATTTGATACATAAATCTGCAATGTGGCACAAACAGCTCATATTGAAAATATGTGGATTAACCTCTTTTAATCTGGATAGCACCGAGTTCCACTTGCCAATCATGGATGCAGCATTGTCTGATGAATAAGCCACCATGTTGGTCACAGGAATGTCAAACTTGCTCAGAGTCTCCATTACACAGTCATACATGGCTTGGCCAGTTCCACTGATACAAGCAGGCATATCAAGGAATCTTACAACATTTTTACCAGTGGCATGGTAAAAAAAAAAAAAACAAGTAAAATCACAAGCAAATTGTCATCCCCCATATCTGTACTTTGGTCAAGGTACAAACAGTACAGCACTTTCTGACAAGCTTGTGCAACATTCTGCTGATACTTTGGCCCCATTACATCTTTCAAAATGCAAGCAGCCTTTGTTGGTCCACAGGTCATTTTTTGTACCACCTCCGTATCTATGCAGTACCTCTTCATGTACTTCAGGAAATGATCCCCAGTCATAAATGGCAAGTTGTGTTCAGCAAGTAGGCCCATAAAGGCTACTTCAGCCTCCAGACCTTTAGCATTGGTTTGAGGAGTGGCAAACATTTCTGTCACCTTCCTCCCAGTCGAATGCTTGGTGCTCATATTGTGCTTCTCACTGTCCATATGCCACTGCAAATCATTCCTCCCTCCATGTTCGACATTAATATTAGGAGCACAAGTCTTGCAAAATGCATAGTCTGGACCATGCCTGCTTTCCATTAACCTTCCAGCTACATTGGAATGTGGTCATTCGCTTCTTCTTTTCAGAGGCAGCATCTTCAGAGAAGAAAAAAAAAGGGGGGGGTGTAATTAGAAGGCTTCAAGGTAATTCACAGGTGTGCCGTGATGCTACACTTTTACTTACAGTAAACAAAGCTGGTATGATGGCAAACAATAGTCAAAATAATTCTTACCCTTCTGAGTTGTTGCACTATAACAGTGCAAGAAACTTTGCATTGCATCACCTTCCATTGTGGCTTATACCATGCTGTTCTGTGATTAAGCCATGCCTTTGCTTCTGAAGAAAATTAATGATTCAGATAAAATATGAAAATCCAATCTAGGAACCTCTAACCGTGTGTGCACCTCAGTAAGACTGAGTAATACATAGCACCGCACATACCCAAAATGCGAGTAAGCATTATTGGAAATCAATAATGCATCCAGGAAAAAATATTCAAAATAACTCAATGCATCCAAGAAAAAAATATTGCAGATAATTCATAACGTATCCAGGAAAATGTCATTACTGCAAATGACTATGGATCCAAGGAAAAAGACATTACTCCATGTAATTCAAAATGCACCCAAGGTAATTGTTGCAAATGATTCATAACATGTCTAAGAAAATGCTTACTGCAAATGACTTATAAGAGTCCCAAGAGAAAGGTCATTACTGCAAATGTTTAATAACATTTCCAAGAGAAAGCTCATTATTGCAAATGATTCATAACATGTAAGAAAATGCTTATTGCAAATGATTCATAAGAGGCCAAAGAAAAAGCTCATTATTGCAAATGATTCATACTGCACACAGGAAGTGCAGACAAGGAGCATATTATAAAACTGAAATCATGGATACGATTCTGCAGAGCATCAACCTAGTTCTTATTGCCAGAAATCAGGGCCATCTTGTGAATCAACTCAGAACCTATATTACTGTGCCAGTTCCGCCAGCAACTATGTCCATACTTCAACTGTCCAGAAGGTTGTAGAATTTTCAAATGTTTACCCCATACCTTTGGTCTGTTCCTCATAATAGTTGTGGTTTTCATGGCTTTTGTGGCAAATCAGTGAGGACTGAATTCACTAAATGACAACCATTTCAGTTTCATATTCTAGCAACTTTACAATTTCATAAGAGCAATACATAAAATTTGCCACCCCCCCCCCATTATTTTTGGATTTGACCAGATGTTTTCAATATGAAATAACTTTTCAAAGCAATAAATAACCTTGCTAGAGAAGTCACAGGAGTATAACTTTTGTTAATAGTACATAACAATCAACAGCCCCAAAGCTTATTTTGTTTGCTTTATCCAGTTGCTGGCCACAGCCCCACTGTCAGTAGAGTTTAAAATATAGAGACAGTAACCAGAGGTTGATCAAGAGTTTTTCAACAAGTCCATCATGACACTAGCAAATTAGTAATCCATTCTTCACTAAAACTACTAGATAAGATGCAATATTTTTTCGGCAACAAGGTAAGCAAGTCACCTGAAAAAATGCCATTCAGAAAGGGCACGATTCATCACTGTAAAGCATTATCATTCAATGTACTGTTACCCTTACAGTAAACTATTCATATTTTCTGACAACCACCACAGAAAATGTGACTAAGCATACTTAGTTAAAAATAAACAAAAATAAAACAAAACATTTGAAAAGTAAAGAAAAATAAAACATAGATGTCAAAAGACTAAATCCAGAATAAAGCTCAAAGCACTAAAATGCAGAGGAGGAGGGAAACAAACAGCTCTGTGATATCACTACCAGAAGTCAGAAACACAGATTATGTTGTGGTTCTGCAACATCTGCAACCCATAAAGCACAAAGATGTAAAAAACAAACTGTGACATACATGGCAGAGTATAGAAGTTATTAAATAAAGACACACTTGAGTTTCACACTTCAAATATTTAAGAAAATGCACATTAACATAAACCATGTTACTCTAACAACTTTATAATAGCAATATTTGAAATCTGACCCTATTTTTATGCCATTGCCCCCTCCCCCCACTTTGTCAGACTTTGTCCAGATTTCTTGCACTAACAGGTTGAGACACTGCCTAAAAAAGGTGTTATGGGGTGGCAAGAGCCTTAGCCAGTAGTCAAAATCCCAGGGGGCAGTTGAAGACCAGCTCTGGCAGAGCATTATGGTCTGTCAATCATGTCATCCCAGGCTAACAGATACTGGATCCCCTTAGAATGACACCAGAAACAAAGCCAATTATTGAAGTTAATCATTTTCTGTTTGTGGTGAGGCATCATCCTAGGTGAAGGTAAAATGCTGCTTAATATTAGGGATGTACCTGCCTGAGACATATAATCCAAGAGCTTAGTCATGTCTCTCTTTATACAGTCCAGACAGGTATGTCTCAAGTCATTCACACCAACATGGACTATGACGGAGTCATAACAGTACCTGTTGTTGACAGACTTGAGTGCATGTGTGATATGGTGGATCCTATCACCTGACAGACAGCTGGCCATCACTTTTTCCTTATCCAGCCTGGTGAAAGAAACATATGTGTGTCTCACGATGGGATCACCTATGACTAATGTTTTTTTTTTTGTCTAATCTATGCACCTTGAGTTTGGGATGCATCAAAACAACCCTAAAGTTCTTCACCAAAACCTTGCTTAAGGAAGAAAATTGCAACTATGACTGCATCAGTAAGAACTATTTTTTTCATAACAGGCCAGTCTTTATACAATAGTCAGACTTACCCTACTAGTAAAAAAAATATATATATGTAAGCCTTTCCCTTAAGTAATAGCTGCAAGTAATTCTTCAACAACTGGCTGCTCCAAACTGGCTCCTCATGCAACTACAACTGGTACCTTGATTAACCTGCTTAAAACACTTGTAAAAACTGAGAGACAATGCACAAGAAAGCTGGAAACAATGTCTATAAAAATTCCAAATATACCATTTAACACAAAGTAAATTAAGTAGCAGGATTAGCATGAACACTGCAAGGAATCTCCATGTGTCACAACCCAGTTTCTCAAAAATGAAATTCATTCTTTGTGTAAGGCAAAGATCATCAATATCATTAAATAATTTGCTTATAAACAAATCTTTAGGTTTGATATTCTTGCTTTCAAAAAAATAATAAACTATAAATAAAAATAAGACTTTACTGACAAAAGCAAGGACTGAAAGCTGAAAAGTAGGAACAGCCAAAAAGAACTCGGTGTTCAGGGGATTTTGTACATTTTTAAAGAAATCGAGTTAAATGACATGCATTAAGTCTATAAGTGACTGCCGTTTTGAAAAAAAAAAAACAAATACTACATTCAAATTGATGAAGGCATGCTCAACTTAGAACTAATCAAGAAATGTCCTCAGTGTTAGATTATCTGCTAAATGTACAAGCAAATTAAGAGTATTATCTTAAGCTGTCACAAACATCATAACAAGATTAAGTTTTAAAAAAAATATCAGAATATACATGTGGAAGAAATGTTTCTTGTAACGCCATAATATCCAGTTAGTGTAAAGATGGTCCTTAAATGACTTTTTAAGTGCAAGCTCACATGAAACTTGCCTCAGCACAAGGGAATGTTTGTTCTAGAGCCTGACAATTTGGACACAAAAGCATGGGTAACCAGATCTATTTCAAATTTCGGGACAGATACAAGAAACTGATGGTCTGTGGTCCTGAAGTAGTCTGTACCACTATAGCACATCAGCAAATGATGGAAGATGATTTAGTTTACTAGTTCAGATGTGAACTTTTGTTGAATTACAGACAGGTGTTAACTGTTAAGTCACTGCAATTTGCAAACCAAGGAAATGAGGTGGGTTCTACCCTGCTGACCTGCTACAACCAAACAATCCTTGCTGTAGGTCATAAAGAATGGAAGGCTGCACTTAGTGAGCAAATGCAAGGAAAACAAAAGAGATACAACTGAAAAAAATTATACCATAGTCAAAAACTGGAGACAGTGAAGGCCATCCCTGTAAAGGTATCTGAGATGGTACACTACTTACATGACTGCCAATGTCAGTGCAAGAGAGTTAACCAGTGCTCCCAGGACTCATTTTCTACTAGTAGACCAGTGTATATGAGAGAATTTCATTGCTCACACTCAGTTACTACACATTATAGGAGCTTTGCAGAATGTGCCCCATAGAAAAGGGAAAGGAAGTTTTACCCCCAGCTACTTATGATTCATAGATACCATAGCAATAGAATTTCATAGCTCTCATTTTTAGAACAGTTCAACTTTAGTCTTCCCATAAGGCACATGAAGTTAAGAACAGCTTCTTTTTGCCAGACTTGGATTTATTACCCAGTTGCCAGTGGACAGTATCAGTGGTGTGGTAGATTCCTTTTGGGAAATCAGTGTGGTGGTTTCACAGAACTCTCCGCAAGCTTATTCTAGGAATTAATACCTTCATTGTCAGGTGTTGCCCTACAGCCTGTTGGGAGGTTATTAATACTAGACATCCAGACTAGAGAACTGTTTAGTACTTTGAAAAGCTATTTGATTATTTTTGTAAAGCTGCAGTGCTTACTTACCATACAACTGTTTGTAAAATCCTTGATCGGATGATGATCAAACTCAGTGATGGTCCGGAGAAGGAGAAAGTGGAAAACACATACCACAGACCTCCCAGAAACAATTCTAAATCCCACAGACAAGGCAAGCTGGAGCTATAAAATTCCCTCTCGATGACCAGGTCCACAAATGATATTAATGATATTGGCTCTTCTCTCAGAGCGCAAAGTAAAAAACGGCACACACGAACGATATTCCTTCAGTCTTTCCTTCTCTTCTAGCATGCTCAATCCCCAGAGATTGGTAGCCTTCTACCATCCTGATGCTGCTGATATGCAGATTGAGCGGACCTAATTGAGCCCTCCATCCACACCAGGTCTGCTGCAGCCGCATAAGTTCCTCCGCTTCCGCATATGAGGAAAATAATTATTGAAGCATGCTGGCTGGCTGCAAGCAAAACAGGTGCAGTAAAGCAATGCTTTGATTGGCTGAGACATCTACAGCCAGAACAGAGCGTGCTTTACTGCAGATCTTGGGTGTACTTGCACCCAAACTGGGCACTCAGGAAAGTAAGCTTATTTAAGCTTAAAAACAGGTGCTCCTGGTTAATTTGGGATGATTGAGAGCTATGGTGACAAGTTCAGGGGTGGCTCATACTACTGGACTGCAGGACTGCAGCCCCCCCAGCTGAAAATGAAATATAACAAAAAAATAAAAAGATGACTCCCGGAACAGACTCCGCACATGCCTGCAAGCATTCCTGGAACTACACACGTGTGCAGAATCCGGACTGGTTTAAGAGCAATCCAGATTAGGCAGAAGGCAGCAGACTACAGACTACAGAAATGCTCAGATGGAAGGGGACCTGACTGTAACTTCTGCAGACTGGATATCCAGCCTGCTCTTGCAGGAACATTATGGAGCTAGGGCTGTGTGTGTGTGTGTGTGTGTGTGTGTGTGTGTGTGTGTGTGTGTGTGTGTGTGTGTGTGTGTGTGTGTGTGTGTGTGTGTGAGATGCACCAGATAAATATACTTGATGGCTAGAGAGACTCAGGCAACAGCAGTGGCTACAGAATAACTCAGGCTCAAACTCTGTACCTTGGGTGCAGGTAGCAAGAGCCTAATTCTCTACCTACCATCACTTGTGAAAACTCAAATTTTTGCCTCATATTTTTGTTCTGTTCTGTTCCTCATAAAATCTGTGGTTTTCTGGATTTAATTCACTAAATAATGACAGACATTTGAATTTCAGACTTCATATTCTTCAGAAAGTATGTGGTAACACAAAAACCTTTTATTCTAGCAAATTTCTAAGTTTATAAGATCAATGTTTGAAATTTGTCCCTATTTGGGGGCTGTATTCCCCCATTACTGGCTTTGTCTAGTTTTTTTGTGCTAAGAGGTTGAGCGCTGTGGTGAGAACTGAATTCACTGAATATGTTTGGGGGCTGTATTCCCCCATTATTGACTTTGTCCAGGTGTTTTGTACTAAGAGGTTGGGAGCTATGGTGAGAACTGAATTCACTAAATTATAGCCATTTAAGTTTCATTCTTCCCATGTTTCAAGAAACAGTTGATTTTGGCATAGTGGTATATTGCTCTGACTCTAGTGAACAGGGTAATGGATTCAAGACTTGGCAGTGAAATGTATGGTGGTAACACAGCATTTTATTCTAGCAAATTTCCAAGATTATATAAGCAATGTTTAAAATGTGTCCCTGGTTTTTGGGCTTTGACATTTTCCAGATTTCTTGCGCTGCAAAGTTGAGAGATACTGTTGAGTGTCGAATGAATTTTACAAGGAGCTGAGAGCTTCAGGGGAAGAGAAGTTTAGTACTGCTTATGCTGAGTCTGCTTACATTGCTAATAGCACAACTGGTGATGTACTTGTTTTTGATGCAGAAGGCTGTGAGTTCTACTCCCACAGTATGTAGATACATTGCTGATACTGTACTGTGTTGTACTTTTAAAGGGGGTGGATGCTGCAGTCCTGAGAATGTCCTCTTTGGTGGAGATTCCTAGTAACTATGAACCTGGCATCAGTTTTCCATCCATTCCCTATTGCAATATTACTAGCTTATCATTTTTTAATGTAACATAGGCAATTTATTCCTCAAGGGCAACAGCCACTTTATTTGCAGATGAAACAATGAAATATAAAGTTGTTTGCTAGCAGCAACCTCTTCATTAGTCACAGATCTCTTTAATATGGAATTGTTTAGATGACCTTTACTTCTGCAGAGACTGTGCATATTTATTGATACTGGTGGATTTTTATGATGGAAATGTTCTGAATTGGTGCATGCATTTTGTTTCATTGTTTACTGGAAAAATATTCAAAATAATAAATTTAAAATGCCCTCTAACAACTGTGCTGTATTATACAAGGAATATAATTTAACACAATCAGGAAGGTGTATCAAAGAACACATGTATGTTTCTTGTGCAAGATGCCTATGATTTGAAAACAGCCCAAAGTTAATCTTTATCTGCCGCTGGCCAGATGTATTTTCTTTGAATGTGGGTTTTAATGCTTTTTCAGTGAATGTGAGTTTCAGGGGCAGAAAAGTTTTAATGCCAAGTCTATTTTCATTGTGAGACTGCATTGCTTTGTTTAACAGGTGTCTATTAGTGTTTGTGCTGTAAAATGTAAAATAAAACTTTTAAATGAAATCCAAATTGTCGTAGAAGTAAAGCAGTATGCACATTACAGTGTTTATCGTAAATGGGGTGAAATAGCCAAATAATGGGACATTGGAATAGCTGCAGGGGGAAGGCCCCATTCGACCAAACTCAAAGACAGCTCTGGCTGAACTATACATCTCAACTTTCCAGATTTTTGCAGAATGAATAGATTTTTGCTTCTTATTTTTGGTTTGTTCTTTATAAAATTTGTGGTATTCTGGCAAATCATTTAGGAATGAAATCACTAAATAATGACAGACATAGAGTTTCAGACTTCATACCCTTCAGATAAATGCATGCTAACGGGAGACCTGTTATTCTGTCAACTGTCTAAGTTTATACAACAGTAATTTTTAGGACTGTTTGTATGCTCCCCCAATATATTTGGCCTTGTCCAGATTTCCTGCGTTAAGAGGTTGAGACGTACGTGCAAATAAATCGCTTTATAGAATTTGGTATATCCAAACCTCAAAAAACACCACTCCACGAACTAACTCACCAAGGACAAAAAAAACACACTGAACAACTGGAGAAATGGTCACCATCCACTTTTACTGTGTTCCTAATACTTCGGCATCAAGCCTTCCAGAGAAAAATCATACACAAGAATGGTGTGCTTTATATACATTTCACTACATTCATTACTCAATTCAGTTATACAATAATTGATCAATTAATCAGTGCGTCAAGAAGGTTAAAATCTAAAGTGCATCCTGAACAATAAAGTCCTTCAGAAACATTTAAAGTGCATCAAAACATATAAAGTGCAACCCCTTACATTCTTATTACATTTAACATTATAATTTAAGAAGTTCATACAAAAGCATTTCTCATCAGTGGGGTCTGGAAGCAGAAGCCAGGCTATTGGGGGAAGGTCCCAAAACAAGTTATATTTTATAGCTGTTGGAGTTTGCACTGGCACACAATGTATTTAGCTTTGAAAACAATTTTTTTCTACAGAGAACAGGAACTGCTATGGGGGCATCCATTGCCCCATATTATACCATTATTTTTATTGTTTTTTTTTGAGGAGAGCTGTGATTATAGGAATACATATTTTTTAGAAAATGTTATAGTTTTCAAACGCTATATTGATGATTTGTTTTTATATGTAGAAGGGAGATTAGTCTTTTTGAACAGTTCCTGTTGGAACTAAATCAGAATCAGTATGGCATCACAGTATCCTGTCAAACTCATAGACATAAGCTACAGTTTCTAGATTTGGAGTTCTTTGTGGATAAAGACAAGCTAGTGTCTTTTAAACCATTTTATAAGGAAACAGCAGCTAATAACGTTTTGAGTGCAGACAGCATGCATCCAGAACATTTACTTGATTCTCTCCCTTATGGAGAATTCAAGCGCATTAGTGACAATGTTCATGACAGAACCACATTGGATGGGGAATTTAACATTGTGAGATGCAAGATGGTGAAGAGAGGGTATTCTAGCCAGGTGTTAAAGAGGGCTGAGAAAACAAATCACTGGTTGGAGAGCATGGAGTCATGCAACACATTATGGGCATGGAGATTATCATAAAGTGCACAAGGATGATATATTTTTTGTTAATGAATTTTTCCGTTTTTCAGCTACATTGAAGGCGTTAGTACACAGGTTTTGGCCTATCATACAGCAGGATGGGGATGTGGGCAACATTTTCAAGAGCAGGGTTGTTTTTTCTCATAGTAGATTTCATAACCTGAAGGAATTATTGAACAGTAGGGTAAGTAGAATGGAAACTGGTTCTAACACAGTAGGCACCTTTAGATGTGGAAGGTGCAAGGTGTGTGACAAAGTCAAGAACATTTCAGGTACTTTGATTAATGGAAAGAAGTTCATTGCCCTGGGATCTTACAAATGCAGTACCTGTGGGGTTGTTTATGCCATTGGATGTGATTGTCTACCTGTAAAGTGGTATATAGGCCAAACCAGAAGAATGGTGAAAAGAGAATTATGGAGCATTTGGGGGATGTGAGGCATGTTAGGCTCAATAATCCTGTAGCCCAGCATTTCTACACTGTTCACAATGGTAACACTAGCAGTTTATTTTTTACTGTTTTAAATAAACCTTATGCAGTACAAGGCATGGAATATGGGCGCATTTTGTTAAGGATGGAAAGTAGATATATTATTAATTTTGGAACTTTGTGGCCCCATGAGCTTAATATGGAGTTAAACTTACATGCATAGGATGAAATGTTTCAGTATACATTATGTTACAAATGCACAGACATATAAGATGAATGATTTATATGTATAGGGTAAAATATTTAAGTATTTGTTAATTTAAAGACATATAGGTGCATTAGCATGAACTTCTTAAATTATTAAGTTAAATGCAATAGGAATGTAAGGGGTTGCATTTTAAAAGTTTTTTGGTGCACTTTAAATGTTTCTGAAGCACTTTCATTGTTTAGGATGCACTTTAGATTTAAATGTTCTTGACTTACTGATTAATTGAGCAACCATTGCAGGGCAAAATGTTTTAGTACTTGTTAATCTAGAGATGTATAAATGCTGTTGTATGAACTTGGATTTTAAAAGTTTTTGATGCACTTTAAATGTTTCTGAAGCATTTCATTGCTCAGGATGCACTTTAAATTCACTGATTAATTGATCAACCATTGAAGGGTAAAATGTTTTAGTATTTGTTAATCTAGAGATGCAGAAGTGCTTTTGTATGAACTTCTTAAATTATAATGTTAAATGTAATAGGAATGTAAGGGGTTGCACTTTATATGTTTTGATGCACTTTAAATGTTTCTGAAGTACTTTATTGTTCAGGATGCACTTTAGATTTTAACCTTCTTGACGCACTGATTAATTGATCAATTATTGTATAACTGAATTGAGTAATGAATGTAGTGAAATGTATATAAAGCACACCATTCTTGTGTATGATTTTTATCTGGAAGGTTTGATGCCGAAGTACTAGGAACACAGTAAAAGTGGATGGTGACCGTTTCTCCAGTTGTTCAGTGTGTTTTTTTTATATCCAAACCTCTCAACTGTCCCCGATTTTGGATCAAAGTGTTGCTCTCCCCCTAATAATCCCTCTGCAAAATGGCAAATTTGGAAGAAATTGTGGACGGTTTGCAATTAATAAGTAATTGTAATGATCAGAGTTACAGATTACTTTTAATTTCAGAAATACATGTAGATTCTTATTTTGTCAGCTGCTCAAGTTAACAGTACAAATGTTAAAAAAGTGTCCCTTCTTTGACAGGTTCCCAGCTGTATTGTGCAGCTATTTTATGTTTTTGCATCAAATTTTTGGTCTGTTTTTCATAAAATTATGGTTTTCTGGCAAATTAGTGGCAAATCATTAAAGACTGAAGTTAGAAAATAATGACAGACATTTGAGTTTCAGATTTCATACCCTTCAGAAAATTCATACTAATGCAAGACCTACAATTATATTATCTTTCTAAGTTTATAAGTTATTTAAAATTGTCCTTATTTTTGGGCCTTTGTCCCACTTCTATGTATGGCTTTTTTCCAGATTTCTTGCTGTGAGGTTGAGAGGTATGACAAATGTGTCAGGCCCATCACCGTCATCCAGAGACATTTCAAATTGTGACATACTTATTGTACCCCACTCCCCCATGTAGTGACTCTGGATGTGTCCAAGCAAGGCAAGGAGAGTTATGCAATGTAAGTGTGCAGAGTATCCTCCCATCCAAGGTAGACACAAGTACTACAGTGGCTTTTCATCTGTCCTTGATTTTGCAGAATGTTCTGGTTTTCTGTCATATTTTTATACTGTTGATTTATGCTTCTTCTTATTCAGAAAATGCATGTTATTGCGGTACCTGTTGGTCTGTATTTAAGTAGCAATGCTTTAATGACCATCAGGTAAGCTTATCTGAGATTGTAAGATGCAAGTAAGCTTTAATAAGCATACTGTTAAAAATTACCAACATTGAAACCCTTTTTGTTGTTGCCATGCAGAGAATATTTACATAACTAGATAGCGTATAAGCCTTAGGTATTTAAATGCATATGACAGTATTTGTAATAAAGGACAGGATTACAGTATTTTCAGAACCTCGTTACATTTGTTGGAGACTTGCAGTCATCTTTGCAGACTTTACTCGCAAACTAAAAAGAATGCCAATTTATCATGTGTTGTCCATAACCTGTGCAGTAATCCTTTAAACAATTTATATTGAGCTTGTTTCTTGTTTGCTGTTCATTTTTTACTTTGATCATGTTTTCCCCATGAAACAAGTAGATAGTTGTTATTAGGCAGTGGGTCTTTTTTGGATAAGAAACATTTTTACAAGTGGGGGTATCACAGAGATTGCTACTTTCAGCATGTTATTTGGTACTTTTATAAAGCTGAATATAAATTATAATTAGAACTGCAGTGCAAGGAGAAGTGGTTTGAGTTGACTGCTGCTTGCTTTTTTATACTTGATTGACTGGCATTCCAGTAATGTATTTAAAAAGTAATTTATTTTTTCAAACCTCACAACCTTTTTATGTCCGTCTAGATATTAACTAAGCTGTCATGTAGCCAATGCACTGAAATACATTTTTTTCTTCTACACTTCATTTTGTCTTGATTGGACTCTGATAATAATGGTTTGACACCCAAGGCAGCGTATTTAATTAAAGTCTCAGTTTTTCTGGTTTTTAGCATAACTCTGCCCTGTTCTAGTTGGTCACACCCCTTCTCATTGGCACCACCCATTCAGCTGTCTCCTGCAGCCCCTCTTTGATTTGAAGTCACTAGCCACCACTGTCGATAACAAACTCAAATTTGACATTCACTTACCTCAATCCATTAAAAAAACCCACATTAAACTAGACTGTCTCTACGACATTAAGCCATTCCTTACAAACCAGTCCAGACTAGACATTGCCAGAACTCACCTCCTATCCACTCTAGTATACGCCTCCCCCATCCTCACCAACGTTAGCAAAACTGAACTTACTGAACTCGAATCCTGCTACAACAAAATAGCTAAATTTGCCACAAACTCCCCACACAGGTCCCACCACTGCTCCTCCCTACAACAATTAAAATGGTTAGAAGTCCCCCAACTTTTTACCTATACCCAACTCATCATCACCCATCACTTAATATACCAAACAGACTGAACCCCAACCTTACAACAAATACTCCAACCATATACTAACACTCGACAACTCCGATCTTCACATAAATCCCTCCTATAAGTCTGCAAAAGTGACACCAAGGCTGGGGATATCCCTCTACTCCCACCATATTTCCAAAACCTGGAACTATATTTCCCAACACATTTTAAACATTGCAAATCCAACCCAATTCAAGAAACAGCTAAAAGACCACCTATATAGCTACTGGATCTGCTCTTGCATCAGCCCTGGCTAATCCCTTCCCTGCATGTCTTTTCTCCAACCCGCATGTTTCTTTCCCCCTAGAACTATCTCCTTCTGAAAACCCTTACTACAATGCCAGACATCTTTCCCCCTTCAACCCCCCCCCTTTCCTCTTTCTAAATCTATACTAACCAGACTAACAAAACTAAACCTGCAACAGTCTTTAACATGATCATAATGTTATCTAGTAAACATAAGCTACTATCAGCACATATCTAACTACCCTTAAACACCAACTATTTAAACACAACACTTAATACTATGTGAACAGTGCCTATGATACTATATATGTCAATATATACTGTTACTTAATTCTGTGATATTAATGAGGTCACTGTTGTTAATGTGCATTTGTACTTGTCTTGCTATATAAATGTACTTGTTATTGTTATATGAGTGCCTATGTATATTTTAGTGTTAGAGCTTTTCTCCCCGGGTCTCCACTGAAAATGGGCTTGCATCCAGATGGACTATCCTGGTAAACAAATGTAAATTAAAATAAAATAAATAAATATTGTCGAACAGAGTGTGTGTGTGCTGTATTTTTAAGAAGTGTTTCAAGGACTGAACGTGCATATGAATAGCCAGCACGTGCCAGCTTCAGTGTAATTTTGAGAGTGCAGCCAGAGAGTGAGCATGTATGAATGCAACAGCTAGTTTGTATATAAGTTTATCTAAGTAAAAGTTATTAAGCCTCAATCCTGATGTGTTTGTACATAATAAAGCTGCTTGAACAGAACCCTGGCAGCAGCCCACAAAAAGGCTCAGATGAAACTGAAATATGTATTGACCCAAGGGATTTGAACAAAGCATTAAAGAGACAGCATCATCCAATGCATACAGTCGAGGAAGACACAGGCCAAATACAGAATGTCACTGTTTTTTTCTGTCTTGGATGCAAATAGTTCATTTTGGCAAGTGATGCTTGATCACAAATCCTCTTTACTGACTACTTTCAGTATCCTGTTTGGCAGGTATAGATTCCTCAGGATGCCATTTGGAATAAATTCTGCTAGTGAAGTCTTCCAGCATGCAATGGAGCAAATGTTTTCGGGTTATCCTTGTGCCGTAATAGTAGATGATTTATTGGTTGGAGGCAATGGTGAAGCAGAGCATGACAGAAACCTTAAGAAAGATCTAGACAGAGCATGTGAAGTGAACTTAAAGCTCAATCATCTAAAGTGCAAATTCATTTATTTATTTACCTGCACTGGCTTGAGACCAAACCCTTCCAAGTAAGCAGCTATTCTTGAGATGTCTGCACCAGATAATGTTCAAGCTTTACAATGTTTTCTTGGGGTTCAGGCACCTAGGCAGCGAGACATGTCCCTGTGGTACATTTGACTGGGGACACATGGCTGAAGTGACAGTCAGCTGCAGAGAAATATGGCTGTTTGCAAATTCCCTGTGGGCAAAGAGAAGAATGTGTTGCCATGCCCACAATGTCAATAACCAAATGCACAGGGGGAAACAATGTCCATGGTCCCTAAGGGAACATGAGACAGCAGGCAATATGGCAGGCATCAGCAGCAGGCTGGCCAGAGGGCATGTCAGTCGCAGTAAAAATGCAGTGAACAATGGGCAGTGCCTTTATAATCGGTGTGTGTGGACCACTACCCCTTTCACAGTGTCTAGGGAACAGTACCTAAAATGCATACTGGAGCATAAATGTGACTACAGAAGCCTGCAGGATTTCCTCCATGCTGTAGCACACTTCTACATGTTGTAGTTGCATAAATGTATACTGTACACTGAGCACAACCCTCATTACTTCTTCTGCCTCCATGCATTTGGTTATTAAAGCTGTGAGAATGGAATTGTGTGTTTCTCTTTGCCCACAGGGAATTTACAAACAGCCATATTTCTCTGCAATTGAATGTCACTTCAGCCATGTGTCCCCAGCCAAATGTACCACAGGGAAATGTCTCGCCGCCTAGGTGCCTGAACCCGTTTTCTTGGCATGGTCAACTATTTAGGTAAGTTTATAGCATACTTTAGTGAGATTATAGCACCTTTAAGAGAGCTGACACACAAAAATGTTACATGGTCTTGGTTGGAACAGCACCAGAAAGCATTTGAAGACATTAAGTATAAAATTACCACCTCACCTACATTAAGATACTATGATGTCAATAAACCAGTCACTCTTTCCTGTGATGCTTCAAAATTTGGTCTTGGTGCAGTTATTCTTCAAGAAGGCAGATCAGTAGCCTATGCATCTAGAACACTTACCCAAACTGAAATGCAATATGCTCAAATTGACAAAGAACTTTTGGCAATAGTATTTGCATGTTCAAAGTTTCATGATTATATCTATGATCAAGCTATTCAGAGTGAAACTGATCACCAACCTCTAGTTACTATTGTAAAGAAACTGATGTATTCAGCTCCAGCAAGATTACAAAGATGTTTAAATTGTAAAAGTACAACTTCAAAATGGTCTGTACAAAAGGCAGTCGTCTTTATCTGGCTGATACCTTAACAAAATCACCCAGAAATACAACAGACAGCTTGATGCAGAGAATTTTGACTTTGACGTAATGGAAGTGCATAATTTTTCTACCACGGGACTTGGTGAGTTGAGAGATCATACAAAGACTGATCTGATTTTGCAAAAGTTCATTCACTACATTAATGTTGGATGGCCGTCAAAGCAATCTAGTGTACCATCTGAAGTGCAAACTTATTTTCCTTACAGAGATGAGATGTTGATGGAAGATGGCATTATTTTCAAAGGTCCTAAAATTGTTGTTTCTGCTTCCTTAGAACATGAATATATCCAGATTTTGCATTGTGGTCACCCAGGTTCTGAATCTACCATAAGAAGGGTGCCAGAACTAGTATTTTGGCCTTCTCTAGTAAAAGACATTGATAAAATACTTTCTTCTTGTTCAGCATGCAATAGTACTAAACCACATTTGCAAAGAGAACCACTTCTGCTAAGTCAAATTCCTGAACTACATTGGTGAACAGTAGCCACTGATATATTCGAGTGGAACAATCAACATTACTTAGTATTGGTAGACTCTTATTTGAATTTGTTTAGATTTACTACCTAATCTAACGTCCACTGCTGTTATCACTAAGTTGAAACGTAATTTCTCAGTCCATGGTAGTCCACGCAAAGTTGTTTCTGACAATGGTACTCAATTTACTAGTCAGTTGTTTCAGAAATTTGCAAGAGAGTGGGACTTTGTATATGTTACTAGTAGTCCAAAATATCCACAGTTGAATGGACTAGCTGAATGTACAGAATGTAAAGCAATTACTTGAAAGGTCAAAGCGTGACAATACTGATGTCTTTTTAAATTTACTTAATCTCAGAAATATACCCTGTGACGATATACTTGGCTCGCCTGCTCAGAGACTTTTATTCAGGCAAACCAGAACAGCACTGCCTATTATTTCCACTTTGTTGAGGCCTAAAGCTAAGAATATCAAAACCACTAAAGCCCAATTATTCAGGAAGCGTTCTTTCCAGAAGTGTAGTTATGATAAATTGAGCAGATCTCTTCGTCCATTGAAAGAAGGAGAGACAGTGAGGATACAAACGGTGAAAGGTTTCGACTGGATTGCTCAAGAAACAGGTATATGTATCAAACTGAGATCCTAATTCATAGAATCTGACGGTGTGGAGTACAGGACAAATCATAGACATCATCTTCATGTACCGTAATCGATATTGCAGCATTGTTCCTGTGATACAGACTCTAGATCTCAGAGCAATCCAGACAATGTTCCTGTTGCAGAACGTATCTTAACTTCTACTTCCATTCCTCATGATGTTCCTGATGTCCCTAAGGTTGAACATTCAGTAGAGACAGTCCCATTTACTAAATCTAATTCTAAATTTTATGTCACACGATTTGGTCATATTTCCAGACCTAGTGCAACATACATAGTGACCTGAACATAATTGTATATGTGTATCTAGTTCTGTATAATTGGATGACAAAGAATTATTTGTATTGATTGCATGTCAACTGATGTTGTCAATATTGCTTGATTTACTTCTCAAAGAGGGAGGATGTAGAACAGAGCGTATGTGCTGTATCTTTAAGAAGCGTTTCAAGGGCTGAACATGCATATAAATAACATGCACATGCTAGCTTCAGCGCCATTTTGAGAGTGCAGCCAGAGAGTGAGCATGTATGAATGTAATAGCTAGTCTGTATATGTTTATCTAAGTTATTAAGCCTCAAACCTGATGCGTTTGTACATAATAATGCTGCTTGAACAGAACCCATAAAGTCTCGTCTATTATATCTTGACTAGATGAGCAACAAATATAGAGTACTGCACTGTGCAAGTGAGGGCAACATGTAGTTTTCATAACATAAATATTTTGGAGATGCCCACAGGACCTCTTTGTTAGCACTCATAATTGCCAGTATGCGTAGACCTGTTAATACCCTAATTTCCATTGTGATGGACCACTCCTGCTGCCTGAAAAAAGATGTTTATGAAGCTTATTTCACATATTTTTTACAGACCTTTCCCATTCAACCAGTACCAGTCATGCAACTCTCTGTCATTCAGGGACAACGCTGTCAGTCTAGAAAAGAATCACCACCTGCAGATGTACTGGTCCTGTAGTTGTGACATTCATACTTTGGTAATGTTATCACAAGTATCCTATCATTGCACTGTAGTGTACTCTGATGTCTGTAGTTTTATCAGAATGGTGAGTAAACAACAGAGAAACAGTATGGATTTGTGACTAGCCAACATTGTCTTTAATCAGACTGAACATTCTAAAAGGAATATCTGCCAAATGGCGATGCAGCTTTATGCAGCTAGTGGTTTAATACTGAAAGCTATATAATTCAGATAAGACATTCCAGTTTTATAGATAGAATACATGTATATATATATATATATATATATATGTGTGTGTGTGTGTCATTGAGGTGGTTGAATAGTGAGATTATCATACCAAAAAAAAAAGCGGACACAGCTGATCGAAAACCTGCTGATTGAACTGAACTGCTGGCTTTGCACTGGTGCAAGATCTCTAACAGTGGAGATAGGGGAGTTTGTACTTTCTCCAGTGTAGAGCAATCTTGGAATTGATATGTATTAACTGGCAGGGGGTGTGGGAGGTTCAGGGGGCATACCCCTGAAAAAAAAAACTGTTTTTTTTCAATGAAGTGAAGATTGAGGAGTTTTCCTTGATATGAACATTGCTGATTGCAATGTACAATGGCATACACTCATCTACAAGTGTGTGTCTGTGTGTGTTTGTATGCACTTGTGTGCATTACGCAGTCTATGAGGTTGCATTCCTTCCATTACACTGATTATTTAAAATTAACATAAAATCTATTTATGTAAAAACAATATCCTTTTTTACACATTCAAAAGATATTTCAATAAATACAAGTTAAAATCTATTTATGTAAAAACAATATCCTTTTTTACATATTCAAAAGATATTTCAATAAATACAAGTTTTCAGTGCATGGCATCATGATCAGCTCTCAAAATGCTCATGTAGTTTATGGTTTCTTCATTGGTCGTCTAGATATAGAATATTTGATAGGACTGTTCCCTCCTGACATCTTATCTTCTTCAAGGGTCAGTTCTTGCTGTGTTACAACTTTTTTTGGAAACACAACTTGAATAACCTCTCTTCGTAACTCTTGAGTATCACCGTTCTCAGAATCTTTACTTTTCTGTGACAATACTCCTTGGTCAATTGTCCCAGTCCCCATCACTGGGTGAGATTCAGCTGGAAGGGACCACCAGGGGTGGTTTGATGATTTATTCTGTTTTCTCCCCAGCCCTAACTATGCACCATTTGAGGCTATTGGATGGGTCATGCAACAGGCTGTGTGCAGAGAAAGTTTCCTCAGTTCTGCAAGGACCCTCACTATGTGGCATAAGTGGTAGATTTCCAGGTCTCCTCCCAGGAAAATTGCACCACCCAATGTGCTCCTAAGTGCAAACAAACTGCTCCATCCCCAACAGAGGTGAGCATGCCATTCCCCTTCACAGCTCCCTCTACCCCCAGCCTGGCTAATCCAGTGCTGGAGCTGCTAACTGAATTTCAGTTGCCTGCATTACAGTCAGGGCTCTTGCCCTCTACACCATGAAGCTGGGCTATTTCCAACAATCGTATTTGCATTCTCACCTCAGTGTTCTAGAAATCTGTTCAGACTTTATCTTTTTCACCACTGAAACACGAATAAAAGAGCTCATTATGTTTCCTTTTTTAACAACATGCAAATTCTTTTGAGTATTTTTACCTTTCCACTTATACTTTATATAAAAGTGTCCTTTTCTAGCACAGATTCTGCAGAACTTAAAATGAGGACAGTGCTTCTTCTTATCCTTATAGTAGCATCCAGCATGATGCATGGATTTCAACAGTGCAAGCCTTTCTCTTCTCTCCGTTATGGGTACGGTACACTATAAAATTACTGTTATTTTAATATCCATTGCATTTGCAATGCATTTTCTCCTTATTTCTACATTTTTCTTTATTTGATTCAGAGTTAATTTTACACATCTGCATCTTTTTTCATTATTTTAATAATCTCGCAATTTCAGTTGCTCTGCATATGTGCACAGCTTTTGGTAAGGTCAGGTTTGTTCTCTTAAAATTAGTACTTGTTTAATCGTTTCTTATACCACAAACTATTCTATCTTTCTTTTGCAACACATCAAATGTACATGTTGTTGTGTCTTTCAGCTTTTCCCGGTTAGGGGTTGCCACAGCGCAACTCCGGTCCTCTAATAATTGGCAGTAGATTTTTACGTGCCGAGTTGCCAGCCCTGATGCACAACCTTCAACGAAGGTACGCCCATTCACGCATGTCTCCATACAGAAGACTCTCTAGCTGATAATTGAACAGGACAACGTCTTACTGTGATGCGACAATGCTACCGCAGCACCACCACCGCGGATGATATATATATATATATATATATATATATATATATATATATATATATATATATATATATATGGGTCTGCTTTTACTTACCAATATTTACACTTCTTCAAATCGTACATTGCTGACTCCACTTCAGGGTAACAGCATTCAGTCAAAAGCACAGACTACTGAATTTCTTTCCCTAGGAAATGAACCACTTGACCACCAGGGTGAACTTTGCCCTTTTTCCCAGTGTAGTTCAATTTCAAAGTTGGTATATTTAGTCGGGGGGGGTGAAGCCCCCCACTTGGGTAGGTTTAGTTTCTTTCCTTTCAGTTTTTTTCCCTGGTGGCCAAGTGGTTTGTTTCCCAGGGAAAGAAGTTGTGTGTTTTCGGTTGAATGCTGTTTCGTTGAAGTGGAGTCGACAATGTATGATTCAAAGAAGTAGACCCATATGTACCTTGAATCTAGACAAAATGTAACACATGTATTAGAACTGCACAACTGAAGAACTGAAAATTTAAGGTGGGCTAAAATAAGCCCAAGGCCAGGTTGTTTTTCTCAAAATGTTTTGTAAGACAGCAAATAATCTGACCAAGTCAGCAATAAGTCTGGTAACATTTTCTGTAGAACATACAGAAAGCTGTGTCTAACTACATCAGCAATAGAATACTAACATTTTCTGTGTGGCATGAAGAGAACTGTATAACAATAACATATTGATCACCAAAGAGCCAGACAAATCCTGTAACA